>NC_041385.1:791127408-791128254 GCF_002162155.2 Triticum dicoccoides | reverse complement strand
CCCCCCTCGTGTTGAAGTTCTCGGGAGGGGGTATATCGACAATGACATACCCGATAAAAAATAAGAAGACAAAAGAAGAAATAAAAAGAGGAGAAGAAGAAAGGAATAGAAGAGAAGCAATCGAAAAAAAGAAGAAAAAGGAGAAGAAGAAAGGAATAGAGGAGAAAGAAAAAAAATAGAAATTCTATTTTATTTCTTCTTTCTCCTCTATTCCTTTCTTCTTCTCCTCTTCTTTTTCTTCTTTTTTCCACTTCTTATTCATTTCTCCTCTTCTTCCTCTCCTCTTCTTCTCCTTTCTTCCTCTTCTTATTTTCCTTTTTCCTCTCCTTCTTTTTCTTCTTCTTCCTTATCTTCCTTTCTTCTTCCTTATCTTCCTAATCTAGAAATGTAACTTTTGCATATATAAAACTTTTTCTTCTTCTTCCTTCTTCCTTCTTTTCCTTCTTTTCCTAAATATATAAAAAAATCTAAAAATGAAACTAACCTAAAATGTACTAAATCAGAGAACATATATAGATAAAACTAACCTAAAATGTACCCAAATGTACTAAAAATCTAACTTTTATATGCACAGAGAACATACATATATACATTGTTATAAAAAGGCAAAAAACAAATCATCATATATATGAACAAAAAATCTAAAAAAAGGACATATAATCAGATATACACACATACATATACTCACACATATACATATAATCTGGAAAAAAACATCATATATATGTGAAAAAATAGAGAGAGGACAGGGGGGCCGGGGCGGCGCCGGCCTGACCAAGGAGAGGTGCGGCGTGGTCAGGGCAGGGGCAGAGGCACGTCGCCGGCGTCGGTGTACAGGGTGGCGAC
>NC_041385.1:791121414-791126918 GCF_002162155.2 Triticum dicoccoides | reverse complement strand
GACGACGTCGACGGGGCAGGTCGGGGGCGCGTCAGAGGCAAGGCGAGGGCGTGCGGCGTGGTCGGGGAGCAGGGGCGACGACGGCTTGGTCGGGGCGGGGCAACGACGGCGTGGTCGGGGGCGCGGCAGAGGCACGGCGAGCTCGGGCAGCCTGGCGTCGTCGTCGGAGGGATCGAAGAACTGACGAAATTTTCACGATTGCTGGCTTATATAGCAAATGCATTGGTACCGGTTCGTGGCACCAACAGGTACCAATGCCCCCCTTTAGTCCCGGTTGGTGCCACCAATCGGGACCAAAGGTCTCTTTTCAGCAGCCCAAAGGGCGGGAAGCGGTGGCCTTTGGTCCCGGTTGGTGGTACCAACCAGGACTAAACGGTGGGCATTGGTACCGGTTGGTGCCACAGACCGGTACCAATGTACCCCCACCAACCGGGACCAAAGGCTCCTGTGCTGCCCGCGTCGCGGCCAAAGTTTAGTCCCACTGCTAGTTGAGAGGGGCGCGCAGTGGTTTATAAGCCCCGCTGCCGCACCCCTCTCGAGCTCCTCTCCACTGCAGGCTTACGGGCCTACTTTCTACTGCTTTGCCTGATGGGCCTTCTGGGCCTACTGCGGGCCTGAATCCTGGCCCATGGATGGGTTTCTAGTCGTATTCAGGCCGTGGTGGCCTAGTTGGTGGCAATTTTTTTATTTTTTTCCCAGTTTTTTTGTTTTCTTTTTTGCTTTATTTATTTCGTTTTGTTTATACTTACAACAAAATACTTATTTATTTTATTTTATTTTGTTTATAATTACTTATTTATTTTATTTTATGATAATTCTTTTTGCTATTAAAGTTTCTAACAAAAAAGTTCTTTATGAATATTCTTTTTGCTTTTAATGATTTTGAATAGAAAATACTTTGATAATTTTAGTTGCATCAATTTTATATAATTTTAGTTTCAATAATACTAGAAGTTGCTTATAATGTTTTGAACAGAAAATACTTTGATAATTTTAGTTTCATAAATTTTATTTATGTTATTAAAGTTTTTTTTTGTTTCTACTTATATATTTTATTAAATTTTATATCATTTTGTTTCAAATTACTTATTTATTGAATTTTATTTTGTTTCTGACTTCATTTGTTATTTTTCATGCATTTACTGATTATTCTGAGCTATAAAACAATGGAATTGAAAAGCATTTGAAATGAACTCTGAAAAGGTTCCAAGTTGGCATGGTATCATCATTTCACCCGTATAGCATGTGCAAGAAAGTAGAGACGCTTACGGCAAAAACTAGATGCACTTCGTATACAAAACAGACAATCTCCTTCGAAGTATGAGGGTTTCATACGAAAACTCGTCTGTTACAAAGGGATTTCATTTTTTTGAACTTATTTGAACCCCCTTGTTTTTGTGTGTTCAAAATGCACCATTCAAAGCCACATCATCAATTTACAACCCTTTCTGACTTCATTTGATATTTTTCATGCATTTACTGATTATTTTGAGCTATAAGACCATGAAGTTGAAAAACATTTGAAATGAACTCTGAAACCAACGTACATACATAGTTCTCCAGAGCATTAAACCAAAGTACATACATAGTTCTCATTGAACAACATATAGCTCTCTAGAGCATCTAATTAAACCATACATTGAAATTATGTAAAACATTTCAAGGCAAAAACAAATGCGATCATAACCGCAACCAAGGTAACAACTGATCCAACTGCATAATGATACCAAGCCTCGGTATGAATGGCATATTTTATAATCTTTTTAATCTTCAACCGCATTGCATCCATCTTGATCTTGTGATCATCGACGACATCCGCAACATGCAACTTCAATATCATCTTCTCCTCCTCAATTTTTCTTATTTTTTCCTTCAAATAATTGTTTTCTTCTTCAACTAAATTTAACCTCTCGACAATAGGGTCGGTTGGAATTTCCGGTTCAACAACCTCCTAGATAAATAAAATCTATGTCACATTGGTCGGCATAATTGTCATAAACAATAAATGAACCAAATAGTTATGAAAAGATAATATATACCACATCTGAATCATAGACAGGACGAGGGCCGACGGGGGCGGATACCAAAACCATCGCACTATATAATAACAAGGAATAATAAAAGTAAGAAAATTAGACAAGTATCTATCTGAAGTCAGAATTTTTTTCTTTCAGAAAGAAGATAAGAACAAGAGGCTCACCACGGTGGTGCCGGCGACAAGATCGGCGCGTGCGATCGACGATGGTGAAGACGGGGCGGGGACGGGGCGTGACTGACCGCTAAATCTAGACAAATATCGTTGAAAATGGAGCTCGGAGGTCGAGTTTCGAGAGGAGAAAGCTTAAGTAGTGTGGCTCAGGCATTTCATCGAACACCTCATGTGCATAGGAGGTGAACTAGAGCACCCAAATGCCCTCCCCTCGCTGGCTTGACAAAACAGAGCACTGTGGAGTGCTCTGCCGCGGTGTTGGGGTATATATAGGCAAGTTATTTGTTCCGGTTTGTGGCATGAACCGGGACTAAAGCTACCCCTTCTGTCCCGGTTCAAGCCAAGAGCCGGGACCAATGGTTGTGGGATAGCAGCGAGGACCATTGGTCCCGGTTCGTGGCTCGAACCGGGACAAATGGTTCCACACGAACCGGAACCAATTCCCACGAGGCCCCGGCCGTCCCCCTGGGCTCACGAACCGGGTCGAATACCCCCCATTGGTCCCTGTTCTTGAAGAACCGGGACTAATGGGCTGGCCAGGGCCGAACGGTAGCCCTGTTTTCTACTAGTGGATGGTGTCGGCGAGCGACATGGGTGCAGACAGAAGAGTAGTAGGAGGTATTGGTGGTGCTAGGTAAAGAGTAGAGGAAGAAGAGGCCGCCGCGGCGGCGGCTCTGGCGATGATAGCAGCCCGACGCTCAAAGTAGCCGGGCGGCGGCGACGGTGGTGGGCGGAGCCATACCCTAAACCCTAGAATCGAAAAACTGATACCATGATAGATGAATAAAACTATTGCTTGTATTATGTTTAGCACAGGTACATGACTATATATATTGGTGCAAACCGACTTAGACTAGATATTACAAACCGACTTGGACTAGGAAACTTGTGATCCAAGAAATAGTCTAACACACCTGTGTAGGCAAACCACTATGGAGAAAGAAAAACTAAGGTTGAGTATATTATTGTCACATGACATTATTTCCGTAAGTCTGATGCATGCATCCAAGAAGCGTGTGATTTCAAAAGTTTATTCCTCGGCACTAACCATACTTCTACACTACCAGGTGTCCTATGCCCACGGTCTTATTCCTGCTAATCTGTGGTCATATTCTGCTTGCTTCTACTGTAATAAGGTCATTTCACTTTTGTATCAGCTACCCTATATCTTATACGCAGTAAAATATATCGGTGAAGCAGAAACTACCGCAAACAAAGATTATGCAAGCAGACTTGCCAACACTTGGTGTATTTTAGGGTATGTGCAGTCTAAAGGAATTACTTTTTTTAATTGACTCGAATGCTTGTTCTACAATATATTTATGTCCTAAGACCTGGAACAATATCTCTCCATGCAAAAAATATGTGTATTAAATTGATCTGTATGTATGGAATTTGGTTATTCCATTCAGTTTATTTAAATGTTGACATCCTATTCTTTATCTGTATCTATCTTTGTACATATATCAAGTTTGTTTAATCTAATTTCATTGGACATATATGTATGTTTAAAACTTGCCATATTTTCACATGTATGTGTTGTAAGTATGCTTGCATGGCCAAGTAGTTCTGGTCCATGAAGTGAATTTATTTTCCATAAACCGTACATCTAATAATTGTTGGAACTTTGTGATGAGGCTTTCAAGAATGAATGCCTTACTACAAATATTGGTTTGACAAGCTTTCTATAATTTGCAGTATTAAAATAACACAGAGCTGCCATTTTGGGTATGTGGTTCGCGTTAGCTTGCAAACATCCCACTTCGGTGATAAATTTCATTTCCTTCTTATTTCTTATTTGTCACATCATGCGTTTTTTACAACTTGGTATCCTAATGAACAAGGGAGGCAAACAAGTCCGTGTTGGTGTAGGGACAGGACAAACAAGTCAGCGTTGGCGCTGCCTCTCGCAACACCTTCTTCTTTCTCTAGCTGCCTCTCGCAGCACTCATGAACAAGGGAGACACAAGAAATATGGTGGCCGCAGCCTCACACCACTGGCATTTTCTCTTTGTATTTCTCTTTTCTCGCATAAACTCCTGATTGCAATGCCTTAAATAGGTCCACACACACACACGGCCGGAGGATAATGGATAGGTAATGGATGGATAGCTAATGTATTCACCAACCATCCATTCTCTAAGCATGTCCCTCCTTATAAAGGGTCCACTACCAGTGTAGCTACCATGTAGCCTTCTTGTACTATCTAGCACCAAAACTAGAGAGATTTCTTGGAATTGTAGAATACATTGTGAATGGGAGACATATGGAAACACATCATCTGACAATACTTACTTTGAAGCTATCAGGATTAGTCGCACACAGCGACCAAGGCGTCTGGTCGCTAGCAGATAACAATGCAAAGTCACAGTCGCTGCCGAGCAACTATAGCTGTGTGCAACATTGTTCATCGTAACTGCCTTGTCCACAGACAGGCTGAAGAGATGTGGCGATCCGCCTGAGTAGAAATAGGTGGGAGGGTGTCTGGTAGAGAGGTGCATGGTCCCTGGCTCGGCGTCAGAGACGATTCACTGGAGCGAGAGATAATACGAGAGAGGGAAACAGTGAGAAGAGGTTATCCTGGAGAAGGTAGATAGACGCCAAACAGACCATGGCTCATCATACTGTCTCGTCTTGAGACAGTGTGTAATGGCCAGAAGCAACTGAAGTAATCTCCAAGAACGCAAACAAAAGAAACAAGGCAATATGCACGAACCATGGGATGTGCACCAGAAGACAAAAACACTCGTGCGGGGTGGCTCCTTCAATTGATCCACACAACATATGTATGTATTGAACCTGCAAAGGCAGTTGTGCAGTTTCTGAACCTTCATTTCTACCACAACTCAACACATAATAAACCTTGAAACTGCAAAGGCAGTTATGCAGTTTCTCAACCTTCCCTTGTACCACCACTCAGCAGGCAGCAGCAACACATGACACTGCCAAAAAGTGACATAAGTTTTTGAAAGGCAAATCGACCAAATTCCACATGCAGGAAAGCATAGGATTGAGAAGCTCAAAATTATAAGCAGAGCCAAGCCACCAGAACAGGAGGCGAAACCATGTCCTCTCACGTTTTTCTTTATAAATGACATTTTTAACTTAAAATGTAGCATCAACGGGTAAACCGCATTACGAGCCCACACCTGACCTTTGCATGGTTCGGATGCACACAACCAACACTAACACAATGCCCTCTCAAGTAAAAGCAAGTGGTTTTTAGGTTTGATAACACTCTTTCGAACAGCAGCAGCTGTACATGGCAATCCCAGCCCGTGACTGCCAGCCCATG
>NC_041385.1:791027681-791121242 GCF_002162155.2 Triticum dicoccoides | reverse complement strand
GAAGGTTCTAGTAAAAGCAGCGAACAATAAAACCAAAATGTGCCTTATTGGATAGCCCTGCATGTTTTATCCTATCATATATAGTAGGCTCCGCATTAGGCCACATACAAGCGGTATCAGGATACAGTGGTAGGATAGCCTTCGGCTAGCATTAATTAGCTGCAATAGGTCAATGGCACCAAATGCTTAGCGAAATCTGGGTGTACGCATGGGAAGTTTGTCAAAGCACAAGTAAGAGTCGAATGGTGTTAATGGCCTTGATCACGATTTTCTTGGGTGTTCAAAAATTGAACGGATGATATGGCCACTGATGTGCCGGACAACCTTCTTGGTAGTATGCGATGGTGTAAAAGGTTCCAAAGGCACCATCTCCAAGTTCCAACTAGCTTGGTAAATCAGTGTTGAGGTTGAGGCCAAGCTGGGAACAATGGAGCAGACACGCACATGTGGCCAAACCTCCATGGGAAATGGAAATTAAGGCTCATGTACCAAACTGATACCAGGACTTGATCACAAATGTAATGGATGGTAGCTAATTAATATGCTCACCAACCTCCCCTCATCCAAGAATGACACACCTTAGCCAATACTATATATATGTAATGTTGGTACTCTGCCCCCCTAACTAGTAGTAGCCGGAGTGCAACGGTGAGAGCCCTCCCTCCCCTTCCCTCCCTGGTCGCTCCCGCGAGCGCCGCCGGGGGGGAAACCCTAGCCCGCGGGGCACGGCCCCCTCCTCGTCTCTCCCTCCCCTCGCCGCCGCCCCAGCGTGCTGGCGGGCAAAGCCCGGCCAGATCGGGCGGCGGCGGGGCCTCTTCCTCCCCCGCGCGACGCTGGATGGCGCGGGCCATCCTTGTTGGGCGGCGGCGCGGCGCTGGCCCAGGGCGCGGCAGCGCAGCGACGGCGGCCCGCGATGGGGGCGCGACTCGCTGGCGGCGGCGCGGGTGGCTGGGACGGGCTGGGGGCGGGCCCTGGTCCCGGCGGTGGCGGTGTGTGGGCGCGGCCCAGATCCGTCGCGGCTGCGGCTCAGGTGCTCTCGGCCCTTGTGGTGGCGGGGCCCCGGCTCGCCGCAGGTGGTGGCCTACTCCGGTGGCTGCCCCTGCTGCAGCGTTCCCTGGTGGTGGAGGACCTGCCGGCCCCCTGCCGATCCGGCGATGGTAGGTGCCGCGGGCTGTGCTCGGCGGGGATGTGGGCTACCACGGCGTGGTGGTGGCTCATGGCGGTGGTCAGGATCGTCTCACGGCGGTGGCCGGACTTCTTTGTCGTCGGCCCGTTGGTGAGCGGCCTGTGAAGAGCTTCGACCCCTCTTCTCGATGCCCGGGCGCAATCTTCGTCGGTGGGATGGCCCTCTCCCTGTTGCGACCCATCGCTAGTCCCGTGCTCGGGCAGCAGGACTGTGCTTGTCTCGCGCCCGGTAGCAGGACCTTCTCGTCTCGCGCCCGGCAGCAGGACCGAGCCCGTCTCGCGCCCGGCAGCAGGACCGAGTTTGTCTCGCGCCCGGCAGCAGGACCAAGCTAGTCTCGCGCCCGGAGCTGGAGGACGAATCGATGGACTTGTGTGCCCCGGGATCCGATCGTCTCTTCCGTTGGGGTAGCGGCGGGTGTCGGTTGTGGTGGTTCCTAGGTCTTGGATTCCAGGGCGGCGGCCCTGGTGGTGGTTGCGCGGTGCTCATGGGCAGAGCCCGTCGCTTGGTGCTGCCCGATGGTCATGGCCGTGTGGGCGGCGTGGTTGTCGGGGTGCGGCGTTCGATGGCAGTGAGTATTGGCCGGGGTGAAAACCTGCTCTTTCTTCGGGCAGACCGGCGGCGGCGTAGCTCGTTGCCTTCTTGAAGGCGTCGTCGTGGCTCTCATTGTCTGTCGTGTGGCTCCGGGGGAAACCTTGATCCTCGGATCAGGCGGTGGCGACGCTCCCGTGTCGTACCCTTCTTGAAGGCACCGTCTTGGAGCCCACGGTTCGTCGTATGCGGCTACATCTCTTCGTGGTGGCGTGTTCACTGGTGGAGTCCCGGGTGCTAGAGTAGTGCTAGGGGTCGTGTTGCTGCGCTCAGCGCCTATGTATCCCGCCTTGGGTGTGTGCGTGTGTTGTGGTGGTGTGCGTCTGTACCTGGATGTTATTGATCATTGCTTTATTTATAAAGCGGGGCGAAAGCCTTTTTCGGTAACTAGTAGTAGCCAAACTACCATGAACAGAGTCTCGTGGCTCCAAAAAGAGAGAGATATCGAGAGACAAGTGAAAATGACAATGAGTTAAAGTAGTGCAGTCCGTTGTGAATGGGAGGCATATGTAAGCATGCCATCAACGGCGATCAGATTGGACGTACAGGCATCTCCACTGTACTGATTTCCTGAGACGGAAGGTAGCCAAACTTTGAGGTGACTATAGAGGGAGAAATTTAAAAGAGCAGTACATATTGGATCAAAGTTAGCGCAAAGACGAAGGTGCATACAAGTTGGAGGGAAGAAGGGAAGAACAGAGGCAGTTGTGTACAGAATGGATGGATCCGTTTTTGCCCCTCTACCTCCTCAGTACCTGACCTCAAGTGGAACCCGCTTTCATCTCATACACAACGTGGGGACCGTGCTAATTGGGAGTCAAAACCAAGGGCTTAGAAGTTAACCCAAGCAAAAATGTTATGGGCGGAGAGATTCACCTTCCTGCAGGCTGCCACATCAGTCGCTATGTCGGCCGTCAGGCTGAAGGGAGTGGCCATGCTCTTGAGCAAAGACAGGTGGATAGACAGTCAGCGCGGGAGGCAGTTGAAAGCCAGAGTAAGCACGATCATGAGCACACCTTAGTAAATTTTTGTATGTGAAGGGCGCACATTAGTCGGAACCGGGGCGGGTTGAGTAACTGAGAGCTTGGAGGCGAGAGGACAGAGAGGGAGGAGGTGCACCGTCCGTGGACGCTAAAAATCTAAAATGCTGCTGCATATAGGCAGCTTTACAGCCACTCCTACACGTCCCCACTCTGTTTTGTTGGTCTTGTATTCAGAAACACTGTTTCAAACATTAGTTCTGTCCCTCATCTCAGCCAGCGCGCATCTTCTCACAAGGCCCTGGATCAGTCGTAATGTCAAAATGAACTTGATTGGCAAGTTGGCATGCCCATCCTAGGTCCGTTCCATTTCCAAGCAAGGACCAAAAACATCAATCTAAAACCCAAAAAGTATTTATACAAATAAAGTAGAGGTACATACTATCTTGAATACAGAGTGACATGCATTTGGAGACAAAATTTGTAGGCCAAAAACATCCTATTAAACGTTTCAACTAGCGCACATGGTCAGGCGTTTAAAAGTACTAGAAAACATACATGCCAATAGTTTGAAATGGAACACGGATAAAACCTCCAGTTCAAGATGAGATGATGGAAGGCTCCTACTCAGACCATCCAATCTGCAATGAATGCCAAACCTGGCACACTGTCTTAGTGCCACACGAAGCTCGAAGCACTGGCAAAACTGTCACAGTGCCTTAGTACAAGCTTGACCTAGCTACCATGGAACCTCTGCCAAACCCGGCACAGTGCATTAGTGCCACCCGAACCTCTATTTTCTCATATGCAGAATCCACTGAATTGAAAAACCATGATGTTTAGATTTTATATTGTGCTAGATGGTATCTTGATTTCAATTTTGCATTAATTGACGTAAAGATAAGAAGACAAGATTTACCACTTCTCAGAGATCAAAAAGGAAAACAAAGGATACAGAGAAGAAATATAGCAGTAGGCTATTCCGTCAATTAAAACAAGGATGACATGTCACTTTCAATGCTGAAGTCCGCCTGCCACTGGAAGGTGCTGGAAGTGGTGTTGCTGAAGAATCGAGCATTTTGCTCCTTTCACAAATTTCAGATGGTGTATGAGGCTATAACGTTGAGCACAGCTGGCTCTCAATGGAGGCTCTAGACACATCGTCACAGGCTTAGATATTCATTACTGAGTGTATAGGGCAAGGTGAGCTGAGGACATTAGAGCAGTGCACACATGTGCAACCAAACCTCCAGGAAAGAAAAGTTAACGATTAGGTGCGAACCAGATCCTAGGACTCCCACAGAATCAATAGAAGGATAACTAATGTGGTCACGAACCATCCTCGGTCTGAACATGACTGACACTTATAAAGGATGTATGTCTCCTCTTTGTACTGTTCTTCTGAGCTTGTGGCCTCAACTATGTTATCAGAATAGCAGTAGCCAAACAAACAGGAGCAAGATCGAGGTGAGAGAGAGAGAGAGAGAGAGCAATGACAATAATCAATGGGTTGGATCGTCGCAATCCGTTATGAAATATGAACGGGAGGCATATGTAAACAAATCATCTCGAAAGACCATATGGGGTGTCGAAGAATGGGCGGAGCATGTATTTTTGAGGAGGGAAGGCAACATCATCACTAATGTACTCACGTAGATGTGGGGAGTCGAACAGACAAAGGGGGATGATACGTCCATTTTGCATCATGCTTTTATATTAATATTTATTGCATTATGGGCTGTTATTACGCATTATATCTCAATACTTATGGTTATTTTCTCTTAGTTTCACATGGTTTACCATGAAGAGGGAGGATGCCGGCAGCTGGAATTCTGGCTGGAAAAGGAGCAAACATTGAAAACCTATTCTGCACTGCTCCAAAAGTCCTGAAACTCCATGAAACATATTTTTGGATTTATTAAGAATTATTGAGCGGAAGAAATACATCAGGGGGCCCACACCCTGGCCAAGAGGGTGGGGGGCGCGCCCCCTCCTACTGGGCGCGCCCCCTGTCTCCTGGGCCCCCTGGTGGCCTCCCGATGTCCATCTTCTGCTATATGAGGGCTTTTACCCTGAAATAAATCGTGGGCAAGCTTACGGGATGAAACTCCGCCGCCATGAGGCGGAACCTTGGCGGAACCAATCTAGGGCTCTGGCAGAGCTGTTCTGCCGGGGACACTTCCCTCCGGGAGGGGGAAATCATCACCAATGATCCTCTCATCGGGAGGGGGTCAATCTCCATCAACATCTTCACCAGCACCATCTCCTCACAAAACCCTAGTTCATCTCTTGTATCCAATCTTGTATCAAAACCACAAATTGGTACATGTGGGTTGATAGTAGTGTTGATTACTCCTTGTAGTTGATGCTAATTGGTTTACTTGGTAGAAGATCATATGTTCAGGTCCTTTATGCATATTATTACTCCTTTAATTATGAACATGAATATGCTTTGTGAGTAGTTACGTTTGTTCCTGAGGACATGTGTGAAGTCTTGCTATTAGTAGTCATGTGAATTTGGTATTCGTTTTTGATATTTTGATGAGATGTATGTTGTCTTTTCCTCTAGTGGTGTTATGTGAACGTCGACTACATGACACTTCACCATTATTTGGGCCTAGAGGAAGGAATAGGGAAGTAATAAGTAGATGATGGGTTGCTAGAGTGACAGAAGCTTAAACCCTAGTTTATGCGTTGCTTCGTTAGGGGCTGATTTGGATGCATATGTTTAATGCTGTGTTTAGATTTACCTTAATACTTCTTTTGTAGTTGCTGACGCTTGCAATAGGGGTTAATCATAAGTGGGATGCTTGTCCAAGTAAGGGCAATAGCCAAGCACCGGTCCACCCACATATCAAATTATCAAAGTACCGAACACGAATCATATGAATGTGATGAAATCTAGCTTGACGATAATTCCCATGTGTCCTCGGGAGCTCCTTTCTCATTATTAGAAATTGTCCAGGCTTATCCTTTGCTACATAAAGGATTGGGACACCTCGCTGGACTTTATTTACTTGTTACTTGTTACTATTTATCTTATCACAAAACTATATCACCTACAATTTCAGTGCTTGCAGAGAAAACCTTACTGAAAACTGCTTATCATTTCATTCTGCTCCTCTTTGGGTTCGACACTCTTACTTATCGAAAGGACTACGATAGATACCCTACACTTGTGGGTCATCAAGACTCTTTTCTGGTGACGTTGCCGGGGAGTGTAGCGCTTTTGGTGAGCGGAACTTGGTAAGGAAACATTTATATAGTGTGCTGAAATTTTCCGTTACTTGTCACTATGGAAACTAATCCTTTGATGGGCTTCTTCGGGGTATCTTCACCCCGACCAGAAGAGCAAAGAGTTGCTCCTCAACCTACTGAACTTTATGAAAATATTTACTTTGAGATTCCTTTGGGTATGATAGAGAAACTGCTAGCTAATCCATTTACAGAAGACGAAACATTGTATCCCGATTTACACCTTATCTTTGTGGATGAAGTTTGTGGATTATTTAAGCTTGCAGGTATTCCCGATGATGTTGTCAAAAGGAAGGTCTTCCCTTTATATTTGAAGGGAGATGCATTGACATGGTATAGGCTATGTGATGATACGAGATCTTGGAATTATAAACGATTGAAGTTGGAATTTCACCAGAAGTTCTATCCTATGCATCTTGTTCATCGTGATCGTAATTACATATATAATTTATGGCCTCGTGAAGGAGAAAGCATCGCTCAAGCTTTGGGGAGGCTTAAGTCAATGTTATATTCATGCCCCAATCATGAGCTCTCCCGGGAAATGATTATTCAAATTTTTTATGCTCGGCTTTCTCTTAATAATTGCAACCTTCTCGATACTTCCTGTGCTGGTTCTTATATGCTGAAGACTATTGATTTCAAATGGGACTTATTGGAAAGAATTAAACGCAACTCTGAAGATTGGGGTTCCGACGATGGTAAGGAGTCAGGTATGACACCTAAGTTCGATTGTGTTAAATCTTTTATGGATACCGATGCTTTTCGTGGATTTAAGCTAAGTATGGACTTGACTATGAGATAGTAGCTTCTTTTTATGAATCTTTTGCTACTCACGTTGATCTCCCTAAAGAGAAGTGGTATAAATATAATCCTCCTGTTGAAGTGAAAGTAGTTGCATCTATTACAGTTGAAGAAAAGACTATCACCTATAGTGATCCTATTGTTCCTACTACTTATGTTGAGAAACCCCCATTTCCTGTTAGGATAAAGGATCATGCTAAAACTTCGACAGTTGTTCGTAAGAGTAATACTAGGACTTATACACCTCGTGAGAAAATCAAAGTTGAACCTAGTATTGCTATGGTTAAAGATCTCTTGGATGATGATTTAGATGGGCATGTTATTTATTTCCGTGATGAAACTGCTAATATTGCTAGACCAGATACTAAGATGCATAGACCTGTCGTAGGCATGCCTATTATTTCTGTTAAAATAGGAGATCATTGTTATCATGGCTTATGTGATATGGGTGCTAGTGCTAGTGCGATACCTTATGATTTATATAAAGAAATTATGCACGATATTGCACCTGTTGAATTAGAAGACATTGATGTTACTATTAAGCTTGCTAATAGGGATACCATTAAACCAGTTGGGATTGTTAGAGATGTTGAAGTTTTGTGTGCGAAAGTTAAATACCCTGCTGATTTTCTTGTTCTTGCTTCCCCACAAGATGACTTCTGTCCAATTATTTTTGGTAGACCCTTCTTGCATATAGCTAGTGCTAAGATTGATTGTGAAAAAGATACTGTCACCATTGGCTTAGATGGTATGTCTCATGAGTTTAATTTTGCTAAGTTTCGTAGTCAACCACGTGATAGGGAACCACCCAATAAGGATGAGATTATTGGTCTTGCTTCCATTGCCATGCCTCCTACTGATCCGTTAGAACAATATTTACTAGACCATGAAAATGATATGTTTATGAAGGAAAGAAGGGAAATAGATAAAGTGTTCCTTAAACAGGAACCTGTGCTAAAACATAATCTTCCCATTGAAATTCTTGGAGACCCCCCTCCACCCATGGGTGATCCCGTGTTTGAACTCAAACCTTTACCTGATAATCTTAAGTATGCTTATCTTGATGAAAAAAATATCCTGTTATTATTAGTGCTAACCTTTCAGAGCAAGAAGAAGAAAGATTATTGAAAACTCTGAAGAAGCACCGGGCTGCTATTGGATACACTCTGGATGATCTTAAAGGCGTTAGTCCCACGTTATGCCAACACAAAATTAAATTGGAGGACGATGCCAAACCAGTTAGAGATCCTCAACGACGACTAAATCCCAAGATGAAAGAAGTGGTAAGAAAGGAGATACTAAAGCTCCTTGAGGCAGGTATAATTTATCTCGTTGCTGATAGTGAATGGATAAGTCCTGTCCATTGTGTTCCTAAAAAGGGAGGTATTACTGTCGTTCCTAATGATAACGATGAATTGATCCCGCAGAGAATTATTACAGGTTATAGGATGGTAATTGATTTTCGTAAATTAAATAAGGCTACTAAGAAAGATCATTACCATTTACCTTTTATTGATCAAATGCTAGAAAGACTATCCAAACACACACATTTTTGCTTTCTAGATGGTTATTCTGGTTTCTCTCAAATACCTGTGTCAGCGGGAGATCAATCAAAAACTAATTTTACTTGCCCTTCCGGTACTTTTGCTTATAGATGCATGCCTTTTGGTTTATGCAATGCACCTTCTACCTTTCAAAGATGCATGATGGCTATATTCTCTGATTTTTGTGAAAAGATTTGTGAGGTAATCATGGATGACTTCTCCGTTTATGGATCCTCTTTTGATAATTGTTTGAGCAACCTTGATCGAGTTTTGCAGAGATGCGAAGACACTAGTCTCGTTCTGAATTGGGAAAAGTGTCACTTTATGGTTAATGAAGGCATTGTCTTGGGGCATAAGATTTTCGAGAGAGGTATTGAAGTTGACAAAGCCAAAGTTGATGCTATTGAAAAGATGCCATGTCCCAGGGACATAAAAGGTATAAGAAGTTTCCTTGGTCATGCCAGTTTTTATAGGAGGTTGATTAAGGACTTTTCTAAAATCTCTAGGCCGCTGACTAATTTATTGCAAAAAGATATTCCTTTTGTCTTTGATGATGATTGTGTAGAAGCATTTGAAATACTTAAGAAAGCTTTGATCACTGCACCTATTGTCCAGCCACCTGATTGGAATTTACCTTTTGAAATTATGTGTGATGCTAGTGATTATGCCGTAGGTGCTGTTCTAGGGCAAAGAGTTGATAAGAAATTGAATGTTATCCAGTATGCTAGTAAGACTCTTGATACTGCCCAAAGAAATTATGCTACTACTGAAAAAGAATTCGTAGCAGTTGTGTTTGCATGTGATAAGTTTAGACCTTATATTGTTGACTCCAAAGTTACTATTCACACTGATCATGCTACTATTAAATATCTTATGGAAAAGAAAGACGCTAAGCCTAGACTCATTAGATGGGTTCTCCTGCTCCAAGAATTTGATTTGCATATTATTGATAGAAAGGGAGCTAAGAACCCCGTTGTAGACAACTTATCTAGGTTAGAGAATGTTCTTGATGACCCATTGCCTATTGATGATAGCTTTCCTGATGAACAATTAGCGGTCATTAATGCTTCTCGTACTGCTCCCTGGTATGCTGATTATGCTAATTACATTGTTGCTAAATTTATACCTCCTAGTTTCACATACCAGCAAAAGAAAAAGTTCTTTTATGATTTAAGACATTACTTTTGGGATGACCCAGACCTTTATAAAGAAGGAGTAGATGGTGTTATTAGACGTTGTGTGCCTGAGCATGAACAGGAATAGATCCTACACAAGTGTCAGTCTGAATCCTACGGAGGGCACCATGCTGGAGATAGAACTGCACACAAGGTACTACAATATGGTTTTTATTGGCCTACTCTCTTCAAAGATGCTCGTAAGTTTGTCTTATCTTATGATGAATGTCAAAGGATAGGTAACATTAGTAGACGTCAAGAAATGCCTATGAATTATTCTCTTGTTATTGAACCGTTTGATGTTTGGGGCTTTCATTATATGGGACATTTTCCTGCCTCTAATGGTTACACACATATTTTAGTTGTTGTTGATTACGTTACTAAGTGGGTAGAAGCTATTCCAACTAGTAGTGCTGATCATAACACTTATATTAAAATGCTTAAAGAAGTTATTTTTCCCAGGTTTGGAGTCCCTAGATATCTTATATATGACTGATGGTGGTTCACATTTTATTCATGGTGCTTTTCGCAAGATGCTTGCTAAGTATGATGTTAATCATAGAATCGCATCTCCTTATCATGCGTAGTCTAGTGGCCAAGTAGAGTTGAGCAATAGAGAGCTCAAATTAATTTTACAAAAGACTGTCAATAGATCTAGAAAGAATTGGTCCAAAAAACTTGATGATGCATTATGGGCCTAGAGAACTGCATACAAAAATCCTATGGGCATGTCTCCATATAAGATGGTTTATGGTAAAGCATGTCATTTACCTCTTGAACTTGAACATAAAGCATATTGGGCTATTAAAGAGCTCAATTATGACTTCAAACTTGCCAGTGAGAAGAGGTTGTTTGATATTAGCTCACTTGATGAATGGAGAACCCAGGCCTATGAGAATGCCAAGCTATTCAAAGAAAAAGTTAAACGCTGGCATGATAAAAGGATACAAAAGCGTGAGTTTAACGTAGGAGATTATGTGTTATTATTCAACTCTCGTTTAAGATTTTTTGCAGGAAAACTTGTCTCTAAATGGGAAGGTCCCTACGTTATCGAGGAGGTCTATCGTTCTGGTGCCATAAAAATCAACAACTTTGAAGGCACAAGTCTGAGGGGTTAAATGGTCAAACAATTAAACATTATATTTTAGGTAATCCTATTAATGTTGAAACTAATATTATTGAAACCGTAACCCCGGAGGAATACATAAGGGACACTTTCTAGAACGTTCCAGACTCCGAAAAGGAATAGGTATGTGGTACGGTAAGTAAACCGACTCCAAAACAACTCCAATGGTAATTTTTATCAGTTTTGGAATATTTAAGAATTTTAGAAAGAAAGAAGCAGTCTGAAAGGGAAACGAGGCCCCCACGAGAGTGGAGGGCGCGTCCACCCTTACTGGGCGCGCCCCCTGTCTCGTGGGCACCTCGTGTGCCTCCCGAATTCCATTTTCTTGAACGTTACGTATTTTGGTCGGTAAAAATTCATTATATATACTACCGAAAGTTTTGACCAACGTATCACACAAATATCCTCATTTTTTGTTTTGAGCTATTTCTGTTGCAGGTCGAGAGCACCATGACGTTGCCCTCCTCCAACAACGAAGACAAGGACGCTTGGCTATTGAAGATAGAGCTGAAAAGAGAAGATCCGGAAGATATCAGCAAGGATGAAAGGATCAAGAAGGCCATGGAGGTTCAAGCTCCGGCGGTGAAAGAAGAAGACATCCCTCAACCTTTACCTAAATTCTTTACTCCAACAGAGATTGAAGCTTTCAACATGATTGAGTTAGCTCGCATACAGAACAAGTATCTCACATAGGAGAAAATTCTGTTGAAGGATCATATCGCCGGACTCAAGGGCATTATCTGCAAGTTGGAGGAGCTTTTACGCTCAATGTGCGATTATCCACCGTCATCGTCACCGCCTCCATCACCTCCGAGGACATAATCACATGGGTATGGGCACTCCCCTTGGCAACTGCCAAGCTTGGGGGAGGTGCCCCGGTATCATATAACCATCACACTCCTATCTTTACCGTTTTATTTAGTTCGATCCTTTAGTAGTATCTTGATCTAGTAGATTGAAGTTTTGATATTGAGTAGTTTTGAATTTTGCTTTGTGATCTCTTTATGTATTCGAGTCCGTGAGCTATCTATAATAAAGATTAGTGTTGAGTCAAGGGCTTCTCTATGTTGCTATGATCTTGAGGAAGTAGAAAGAATTAAAGAGTTCATATTGATCTTATGGTTAGTGATGACTTCACATATAGAAAGTATGAGGCATAAAAATTGTTGAGAGTTGATAAACGTAGTTTTGGTCATCGTTGCAATTAATCGGAAGTGATAAGGAAAGAGAGGTTCACATATAAATATATTATCTTGGACACCTTTTATGATTGGGAGCACTCATTAAGTATGACATGCTAAAGAGTTGATGTTGGACAAGGAAGACAACGTAATGGTTTATATTTTCTCACATCTCAGTTAAAGTATATTGTTATTGACCTTCCAAACATGTTGAGCTTGCTTTTCCCCCTCATGCTAGCCAAGTTCCTTGCACCAAGTAGAGATACTACTTGTGCTTCCAAATACCCTTAAACCCAGGATTTGCCATGAGAGTCCACCATACCTACCTATGGATTGAGTAAGATCCTTCAAGTAAGTTGTCATCGGTGCAAGCAATAAAAATTGCTCTCTAAATATGCATGACTTATTAGTGCGGAGAAAATAAGCTTTATACGATCTTGTTGTGGAAGTAATAAAAGCGACGGACTGCATAATAAAGGTCCACATACAAGGGGCAATATAAAGTGACATTCTTTCGCATTAAGATTTTGTGTATCCAACCCTAAAAGTGCATGACAACCTCTACTTCTCTCTGCGAAGGGCCTATCTTTTACTTTATGTTTTTACTTTATGCTTGAGTCAAGGTGATCCTCACCTTTCCCTTTTTCATTTTATCCTTTGGCAAGCTCTTCGTGTTTGAAAGATCATGATATATATATATATATATATCCAATTGGATGTAAGTTAGCATAGGCTATTATTGTTGACATCACCTGAAGGTGAATACGTTGGGAGACAACACAATAAGCCCCTATCTTTCTTAGTATCCGGCTGAAACTCCATAACCATAAGTATTGCGTGAGAGTTAGCAATTGTAGAAGACTACAAGATAGTTGAGTATGTGAACTTGCTGAAAATCTCTATTGTTGACTCTTTCTGATGTTGTGATAAATTGCGATTGCTTCAATGACTGAGATTATAGTTTGTTAGTTCTCAATGAAGTTTTTGAACCATACTTGACATTGTGAATTGATTGTTACTTGAGCATAAGAAATCATATGATAAAATCTATATATGTTGCTGTTATAAGAATGATCATGATGCCCTCATGTCCGTATTTTATTTTTATCGACACCTCTATCTCTAAACACATGGACATATTTTTCAATATCGGCTTCCGCTTGAGGACAAGCAAGGTCTAAGCAGGGGGAGTTGAGACGTCCATTTTGCATCATGCTTTTATATTAATATTTATTGCATTATGGGTTGTTATTACGCATTATATCTCAGTACTTATGGCTATTCTCTTATTTTACAAGGTTTACCATGAAGAGGGGGGATGCCGGCAGCTGGAATTCTAGCTGGAAAAGGAGCAAACATTGGAAACCTATTCTGCACTGCTCCAAAAGTCCAGAATCTCCACGAAACATATTTTGGGATTTATTAAGAATTATTGAGCGAAAGAAATACATCAGGGGGCCCACACCCTGACCAGGAGGGTGGGGGCGCGCCCCCTCCTACTAGGCGCCCCCCCCATCTCCTGGGCCTCCTGGTGGCCCCCCGGTGTCCATCTTCTGCTATATGAGGGCTTTTACCCTGAAATAAATCGTGGGCAAGCTTACGGGACGAAACTCCGCCTCCAGGAGGCGGAACCTTGGCGCAACCAATCTAGGGCTCCGGCAGAGCTGTTCTGCCGGGGACACTTCTCTTCGGGAGGGGGAAATCATCACCAACGATCCTCTCATCGGGAGGGGGTCAATCTCCATCAACATCTTCACCAGCACCATCTCCTCTCAAAACTCTAGTTCATCTCTTGTATCCAATCTTGTATCAAAACCACAAATTGGTACCTGTGGGTTGCTAGTAGTGTTGATTACTCCTTGTAGTTGATGCTAATTGGTTTACTTGGTGGAAGATCATATGTTCAGATCCTTTATGCATATTATTACTCCTCTTATTATGAACATGAATATGCTTTGTGAGTAGTTACGTTTGTTCATGAGGACATATATAGGTGAAGTCTTGCTATTAGTAGTCATGTGAATTTGGTATTCGTTCGATATTTTGATGAGATGTATGTTGTCTTTTCCTCTAGTGGTTTTATGTGAACGTCGACTACATGACACTTCACCATTATTTGGGCCTGGAGGAAGGCATAGGGAAGTAATAAGTAGATGATGGGTTGCTAGAGTGACAGAAGCTTAAACCCTAGTTTATGCGTTGCTTCGTTAGGGGCTGATTTGGATCCATATGTTTAATGTTGTGGTTAGGTTTACCTTGATACTTCTTTTGTAGTTGTGGGCGCTTGCAATAGGGGTTAATCATAAGTGGGATGCTTGTCCAAGTAAGGGCAGTACCCAAGCACCGGTCCACCTGCATATCAAATTATCAAAGTACCAAAAGCGAATTGTATGAACGTGATGAAAACTAGCTTGATGATAATTCCCATGTGTCCTCGGGAGCTCCTTTCCCATTATTAGAAATTGTCCAGGCTTATCCTTTGCTACATAAAGGATTGGACCACCTCGCTGCACTTTATTTACTTTGTTTAATTGTTACTCGTTACGATTTATCTTATCACAAAACTATCTATCACCTACAATTTCAGTGCTTGCAGAGAAAACCTTACTGAAAATCGCTTGGGTTCGACACTCTTACTTATCGAAAGGACTACGATAGACCCCTACACTTGTGGGTCATCAGGGGAGTACACATTAGCCAAACCCCGTCCATAGCGAGATAGCCATGTGCACAAATCGATAAGTGGATGAGAAATTTCATGTTGTAAAACTGGATACCCCCCCCCTTTTTGCCTCTCTTCTCCGTCGGTTGCAACCCACGGCC
The DNA here is from genome assembly GCF_002162155.2 of Triticum dicoccoides. Classification (NCBI taxonomy): domain Eukaryota; kingdom Viridiplantae; phylum Streptophyta; class Magnoliopsida; order Poales; family Poaceae; genus Triticum; species Triticum dicoccoides. The sequence continues at coordinate 791,106,583 of NC_041385.1, read as the reverse complement.
ACTTCACGAAGTCCTACCCATTCAGAGTCAGAACCTAGATTTTGCAGTATGCCAGCAATGCAGGGGAATGGGGACTCGGGTAGTGTAGCTCTCTGCAGGCCGCAGTATCATTAGCTAGAATCACTGCGACGCGTCTGAGCAATAGCTGGTTGGTGTGGGTGGGGTTGCTCTCACACGAGGTGGACGGTTGGTCTCACTACCAGAAAAAGCTTCGGTCCCGACGGCCATATCTATGCCGGCGGAGAGGGGGGGGGGCATAGGCATATATGGAGATATGCTGACGGCCTAGCGGTCCCTGTCGGTATAGAAATGTCGTCGGCATAGGTATGCCTATGCCCACGGCCACCATTGGCATAGATTGGCCGTCGGCATACATAAGTCAGCGTCGACGGTCCCCGTCAGCATAGATGTGCTGTCGACATACACGTGGGCCAGGAGGCCCACTGTCAGATGGTGGGTTGACGCCGTCAACTGTATACCGACGGCCCTGACGGCTGCCGCCGGCATAGATTAGTTGCCACGTGGGACAACTATGCATATGGCTTTGCCGTAGGCATAGATATAGATCATTTCTTTTTTGAAGTTTTAATTTTATTTATTTAAATTTGATTTATCTAAACTTTATCATACATAAATTATATATCCATTTGTGGTAGAATTTTCCATACATTATAAATATCCAGCTAGATTTTGTTTTAGAGTATGTTAGAAATGTAGCCTCATGTACTTTTGCGCATATGTCATTATACTTTATTAAAATCACAAGTACTGATACTTGCATCGATTTTGACAAATTTCATGTGGTTTTTAATAAGTATTTTGAAAGGATTCTGTTGCTATACTTTGTTTTTCAATTTTAACAAATTAAATCATGTTTACTTCAAGTTTACATAAGACACCCTTCTGTTTTGACTTTTTCTATACTTTTCATTTACTTGGCCAAACGAGACAAATTTTATATCCACATCCATTAGATTCATGTATGGAAGTGTGGTGGGAGGTGCAAACACCCGGCATATGGATACGTAGTGTGATCCCCCTCACGGACAGCGTTGCCGCCAACACTTGGATGGGTGAAACGCCCGCGTCGGGTCGACACCGAGGGAATCTTGTTGTGGGTTGGGCCCAGAAATTGTTCTGAAGTGTTCCCAGGGGCCTACCTAGCACAACCAGGTGAAAAGGTCCATTGGTGAAAGCCCGTCCGGCGAAAGTCAAATGCATAGATCTCCTGGTCAACTGGTAGAGGGTTAGGCCTGCCGGACGCCTTAGGCAGGTAGCAATGCCACCAGAGCATCATGTCGGGTCCTCATGCATGTCTTAAGTTGTGGTGGGATGTCTAAAGAGGTAATACATGGCTCCGGGATGTGGTCCCCCCTCACGAGCGGCGATGACACTGAAGTAATCCCTCTGCGGTTCTGGTGTTGCGTGAATATTCCTAGACACCCGGAGCGTGATCAAGTCATGGAATTTTTGCACAGTCCAGGCACCTTAATATTGAGATCTTTGTTGTACTAGATTATCATAGTTGATTTTAGTTATGATGGAGACCTAATGCTCTCACCAACCTAGCAGACGTAAGCAGTGACTGTTACGATGGTTTGTTATGGTGCAATACGACCATACACTGTGAATGGGAGGCATATGGAAACACGTAATGTGTCACAATGTGAAAGGGCGTAGAAACAACTGAATGGAACTGATTTCCAAGCATTCTAGGAGATAAAATAGTTCAATGGTGAAGTTAGTGAACCAAATCTTGTTCACTGCCAGAGGATACTGCCCCATCTTTCTCCCCTTATGTATACAAGCTGTATCTTCCAAATATCCCTGTTGTTTTCCTATTTTCTTTATTTTCATTGAAATCAAGAAAACAGGATACTAAAGGATACAAATATCCCGGAGCATCATCGTACTGCACGGCGGCATGGCCATTGCTATCATTTCAGTGCTGCCTGATACCTATGTATATTTATATAAAAAATCTATATATAATTATCAACTATTGTGCAGACATCCTGATTTTGAATGGAGAAGGATACTAAAAAATTTGCCTCGAGATAGTACAATACTTTGCAGTAGGGAATAAAATCCAAAATCTAGACTCAAACTCATGTAGAGGCAATGGAACATGCATTTAGGAACAAACAAAATCTGAGATGTTTTGGAATAGCCGATTCAGATTTTCACAACAACACAGTCAGATGTAAGTCATGGATAGGTAATGCATCATTCACATGGAAAAAAAATATCTAAGGTTTTGGAATGTTAGATTATGATTTTCACTAGAACACACTCAATCATATCTTAAAATGCATTGGAAGCCTACATTCTAATATTTTGAAATGAAACTCAAATAAGACCTATTTCCCTGCAACTGTGGCACTAAAGATGACATGCCAAAGCACTACGAGCGTCTTTTGCTGTAGAATCTTAGAAATAAGATGACATGACCTATCTGAAACGGAGAAAAGTACTAAAAGGTTGCTGTGAGATAGTATAATAGCCTTTTGTTGGGAATGAAATCCAAAAGCTAGAATTATATTTTCAACCTCATGGAGAGGCAATGTAGCATGCGTTGAGAAACAAATAAAACCTGGATGGTTATGGAATGGACAATTCATATTTTCACTAGATCTCACAGTCAAACATTAAACTGAAGCGCCATGATGTCAAGGCTTTCTGTTGTGCTAGATGATAAGCTGATTTTAGATAGAAGTAAATTGATGTAGAGATAAGATTTAAACCAACCTAGCAGGTATCAAAAGCGAAAACTGAGGTTACAATGAAGAAATATAGCACTAGGCTATTATGCCACTGTACCATGGATGAGAATTCCTTTGCAATCTCGATGGACACATGTGACTGCAAGTGGTGGGAGGTGATGTCACTGAAGATTCGAGTAGATTGCTCCTTTCACAAATTTCAGATGATGTACAAGGCTATAATGTTGAGCATGATTCAGGTTTTTAGTACGTACAAGCTCAGAACACACAACTCCCACAAGCCTGGCAAATCGGTGTTGAGTGTGGAGGCTAGAGAAAGCTGAGACAATATTGCAGAGCACCAATATGTAACCGAAAGGAAAATTATAGCTTGAGTACAAAGCAGGCTCCAACAGTTCGTCAAAAAGTTAATGTATAGATAGGTAATACGCTCACCAACTTCCCTTGGTGTAAGCATGATCGGACTTTATAAAGGACACACTGCTTTATTTTGTATCCTTGTAGCCTCTAGCTATGTTATTAGGATAGAAAGTACTAGCAGGCAAAGAAACAAGATCGAGGTCAAGGCTCCTGAGCGAGGAATCAATGAAGATCAACAATAAGTTGGTTGATGCAACTCGTTATGAAATATGAATGGGAGGCATACGGAGACACAACATTTTGAAAAAATGTATGGGATGTAAGAGGATACCCGCGCCAAGTATTCGCGAGGAGGGAGGTAGTGAAGAGTTGCTGGTTCCGAGTTGTTGGCATAGCACCAATGGCCCAGGTCAAGCGGCCAAACTACCTCGTCACAAACCAGTGTCAGCTTCTCGAGCACAAGCGCCCTTTTGCCAGCTTCTATTCCAGACACCCAGCGGTAGTGGCCTTCAGGAGGGATGGTGAAGGCCGTCAGTTCGCAGGGGGCAGCTACGGGAACAGGCAGGCATTCGTCAAATGCTGATAGATGTAACTGGATTAGCTAGCAACAGTTTCACAGCCTTGCTGAGTACTCTGCAGACGCAGGTGGATAGTTTATTTTCCTGGGATGATGCATCATGTGCTTAAAGAACTAGCTAATTAAGCGCTTAATCAAGTACTGAGTAAGCACCAAATGGTCAAAGCAAAGCAAGCATCCACAAACGACTGATCACGAATTTCATCATTGTCTAGCAGGAGTCTCCGATTTGAAAGTTGGAACCAAATTTTTGAAACAAAATTTGGTGGAGTCAATTCAAACTTTTCCCATGGGATGGGTGATTCTCGAGCTCTAAATCACCTAGGAAACATACATTCCAACGGTTTGAAAAGAGACAACTAGAACCTCGTGTTTCATATCGAGGATGACATATATGAGCAAATACTCCTATCCACCCCCTTCTATCAGGACATAATTACACGTCCCTATTTATTCACTAAGAAATTTGGTAAGTCCGCAACTAATATGCTCAAAAACTAATAAAAGTTCGTGCACATGCAAAAGAATTAGTGGATTGCACAAGATTTCTCAAGATGATCATTGGGTCTGGAAATTTAGCAAGTAAATTGTCTGTATGATCTCTGTTATCTGCTTCTTCCACAAAATTTGTCTGTAATTCTTCAAGCATGCTTGAACAAGTTCATGCTTGGCGAACACTGATAGACAGACGAAGTTATCACAGTGGGGAAACGTCATACCCTAGCTCTGGGTGACAGCTTCTTATTATATCGCCAGGGGCACGTCTCCCTTGATATGCGTACAGTTGGGATTTACAACTTGAGGAAAAAGGGATAGACTAGGAAGAGATATTTTTTTACAGAGATAAGAACAAACTCTAACAACATAGTCTATCTTCGGTAGGAGACTTGGAATCCACAACTGTGTCATCTCTTTTCACGTATGGATGTTGATGTTTAACACACTCCCTTGATCATAACTTTCTTAAGTTGACATTACATTTAATTTTTTCAAAGCTTCTTGTGGGCAATGTTTTTGAGAAACCATGTGGAACCTGATCACGTGAATGCAGAAACGAATTTCCAATTGTGAGTTACGGTAACTCTTTCTCTGACAAAATAGAAATCTATTTCATTGTGTTTTGTCCTTGCATGAAACATTAGGTTAGCAGATAGGTACATAGTAAGGGAATTTCTAACCAATCCCCTAAAAAATGCGGTGCATCCGGCCTAGGAAACCTTAGTGAAGTATTTATACTCCACTAAATTTTGGTTGTTCTAGCCAAACCCTAAAGTTAGCGGAGTAAAGTTAAATTTGTCAATCAAATTTCAACCGAAAGGTGCATGCATTTAAACATAAGTTCAACTAGTCTTCGCAATCAAACAGTAAACATAAATTTAAACTTAAACTAAACTACACTGAAAACTTAATCTAAACTACACTCAAATTCGGTCGAAGTGGAGGTCGAGCCAGTCCTTCCTCGTGAGACCACCCTCGGTGACAGCTGGGTTCGTGCCGGTGGCGGCGGCATCGTCATGGGGGAAGACGCTCCACCACACCTCGACGTCGATCTCCTCCTCCTTGCCGCCCTTCTTGCCGCCCTCCTCTACGTCAAAAATGACGATGACTTCGCCGCCATTGATGGCGAATATCGCCCGCTTTGATTCCACGAGCTCCGGGTGCTGCCGGCGGAGGTGATCCATGTAGACCTCGGCGGCAGCCTCCGCCTCGAGGCACTCCCTTGCCTCTCGGTCCTCCCGCGCCATCGGAGCGCTCACTACCCCTGGCTCCAGCGGGCCGAGGTGGACCGGAGCCGCCCCGAAGTGGAAGTTGAGCCTCACATCGCGGCCGTGGAAACGAACCTGCCACCGGTCGTAATCCACGGCCGCGAGCTCAGCTGTGTGGAACGACCCGGCCCACATCTGCTTGTGGGTCTCCCAGTCAGTTATCTCCGGCACCCACGTCCCCCGAGATCGCTGCCGGACGCCGAGATAGACCCTTGTTGGTGGCCGCCACGGAGGAAGCTCTAGGAAGTACTCGAATCGGGTGAGGGGCACGGTAGCGGGCAAATTGGGCAAGCGGCGGCAGCGACGACCTACATGTGTGGTAGCGCAGTTCCGCACTGGGGACGATGGAGGGGACCTCCGGCCACCACATCCAGCCATTGGGAGGAGATGGGGTGGCGGATCGGCGGAGGGGACCTCCGGCCAATGCATCCGGGCATTGGGAGGAGAGGGGCCGGGGGACGCGGCGGCGGTGGGGCGAGGGGCCTGAGTGTGTTTCACAGTAAGCTCGCTCAACATGGACTGAACTGGAATAATCTCTGTTCTAGCATTTGCTAGTGCCTTGTATTCAGCTTCTGCACTTGACCTTGATAAAATATCCTATTTCTTTGCCCATCATGATACTAGATTATGTCCAAAGAATACTATAAATCCACCAGTGTGGAGTGTCTGTCATCTAAACATTCTGCCCAGTCAGAGTCAGAAAACGCACTGATATAGCGGCGCTATAGCGTTTAGAGAGATATAGCAGCCCTATAGCGTTGAGGGAGATCCTGTGCTAAGAAATTTTGGTCCTTAACACATGAAGTGAATTTTGAAATAGCACAGTAGGCAGTAGCACGGTAAGAAAAAGTAAATGATAATAACTTCAAACTAAATTCAATTTATATTGTAATAACTTAGTCTCCACAAGAACTTGAGGAGGTGAAGCGGTAGCATAAGTGGATCGGTGATCAGTGGCAAAAGGCTGAGCATCTGGCGTTATGGGAACCCTATTCTTTGCCTTTTTGCAGAAACCCAAATGGAGGCGGAGTAATGTATCTGGGTGTACGCATAGGAAAATTTGTCAAAGCTCGTGTAAGAGTCAAACGGTGATAATGGCCTTGATGATCACGATTTTTCTTGGGTGTTCAAAAATTGAACGGATGATATGGCCACTGATGTGCCGGACAACCTTCTGGGTAGTATGCGACGGTGTATAAGGCAATAACATTGAACATGACTCTGGTCTTTAGTGAAATCTCCAAAGGCACAATCTCCCACCAGCTTGGCAGATGAATGTTGAGGTTGAGGACAAGCTGGGAAAAATGGAGCAGACGCGCACATGTTTTTTTTTTTAGAAAAGGAGGATTACCCCCGGCCTCTGCATCTGAGCGATGCATGCAGCCATTTTATTAATTATTCTCAGAGACCTTACAAATCATTACATCAGTAAGCCTGAAGCCACCATCTTCGCGACACCTGTCGCTACTCCTATTCCCTTGATGTAGGGGTGCCGAATGTCCGAGCCTAATACCAAACAGACATCGCACCAAAACCTAACATCTAATGCCGGTTGCCCCATCCCAGCCACTTACCGGGAATGGGTCACACACCGGTCCGGCGCACTCACCGAGGCTACCGCAGCCGTCATCCACCTAACCATCTTCAGAGCAGGTACCGACGCAAAAGACCTTGCTAGGTCAGCTGTCGACGCCACCATGACGCCAGACAGCGCCGCCGCCCTGCGCTCGTCCATCTAGCCGCATCTGTCGTCGATATCCAGCTGCACCATGCCGCCAATACTCGTCGTCATCGACGCGGTAGAAACAACGCCGCACCTCCTGGCAACCTCCACACCATCGCCACTGCTGGAGCTACCGGAGTCCATCACCCACAACATCTCTCCGCCAAACAGCAGAACCTCCCAAGACGGCGCCTCCATGGAGGGTACGACGCGAAGGACGCCGCCGCCGCCCAATCCAGACTGAATTTTGGACTTTCGTCCGGGAGGGGTTCGGAGATGGATAGGAGAGACCTCGACATCGCCTCCACGGAGGGTAACAGCGTCGAGAGACGTCGCCGATGCCGGACCGAACAAGCCGATCAAAGTTTCCTCCGGTCCCCATCCTATACCACCAAAACTCCATCGGCTCCGGATCCGGCTGGACCACGAACTGGAACCTGCAAAGATGAAAGAGCCATGGGGTCCAACCCACCATGAAGGAGGATCGAGAAGACTCCATCGTAGATCTCCAAGCGCCGAATCCAGCGATCCGGCGTGGTCAGCGACGACCACCACCACCCCGCGGCGGCTGATGGCATTCAAGCCCAAGACCCAGATTGGATCCGATCTGAACCTGACAGCGCCCGCGACCACCGATCTTTCCACCACGCAGCCGTCACCACGCCGCGAGCAGGCCGCCGCCGCCGCCGCGCCACACGACGTCGCCAAGAAACCTGCCGCGCCACGCCGCCCAACCCCGCGCTAGTCCGGCGCCCCGTCCGATCTGGCTGCCCCGCGCCAGCCGAGATAGACAAGAGGGAGATACGCCCCGCCGCCGCCCAGCCGTCCAAGCTTTGCCCGGCGGCGCTGCGGACGGCGGCGAGGGGAGGTGGAGGCGGGAGGAGGGACGAGAGGACGGTGGCTAGGGTTCCCCCTGGGTCGCCCGCGGGGGCAACACGAGGGGGACGAGGGGGAATGCAGACGCGCACATGTGGCCAAACCTCCATGTGGAATAGGAAATTAAGGCTCATGTACCAAACTGAATCCAGGATTTATAATGGATGGTAGCTAATTAATATGCTCACCAACCTCTCGTGGTCGAGGAATGACACACCTTAGCCAATACTATATATATGTAATGTTGGTATTCTAACTAGTGTGTTAGCATGATAGCTAGTAGCCAAACTACCATGAACAGAGTCGTGGATCCAAAAAGAGAGAGAGAGACCGAGAGAGCAATGAAAATTACAATGGGGTAAAGTAGTGTAGTGTAATCCGTTGTGAATGGGAGGCATATGTAAGCATGTCATCAGTGCCGGTCGGATTGGACGAACAAGCAGCTCCACTCCCCTGATTTCCTGAGATAGAAGGTAGCCTAACTTTGAGGTTACTATAGAGGGAGCAATATCAAAGAGCAGCCCATATTGGATCAAAGTTAGCACCAACACTAAGGTGCATACAAATTGGAACGAAAAACCGAGGAAGTTGTGTACAAAATGGATCAGTTTTTGCCCTTCTACCCTTTCAGCACCTGACTTCAAGTGGAAACCGCTCTTATCTCATACACAATGTGGGGTCCATGAAAATTTAGAGTCAAAACCAAGGGCTTAGAACCCGAAACCAACGGCTTAGAACCCGAAACCAACGGAGAGTTTCAGCTTCCCGAAGGCCGCCACATCTGTCACTGTGTCGGCCGTCAGGCGGAAGGGAGTGGCCATGCTCTTGAGAAAAGACAGGTGGATAGACAGTCAGCGCGGGAGGCAGTGAAGAGCTAGAGGACGCACGATCACGAGCACACCTTAGTATTTTTTTTTTAAGTGAAAGCCGCACATTAGTCGGAGCCAGGGCCAGGCTGAGTCACTGAGAGCTTGAGGCGAGAGAGAGGACAGATAGGGAGGAGGTGTACCGTCCGTGGAGGCTAAAAATCTGAAACTGAAATGCTGCTGCATATAAGCAGCTTTACAGCTACTCCTACACGTCCCCACTCAGTTTTGTTGGCCTTGTATTCAGAAACACTGTTCCAAATATTAGTTCTGTCCCTCATTTCAGCTGCATCTTCTCACAAGGCACTGGATCAGTGGTAACGTCAAAATGAACTTGATTGGCAAGTTGGCATGCCCATCCTAGGTCCGTTCCATTTTCAAGCAAGGAAAAAAAACATCAATCGAAAACTCAAAAAGTATTTATACAAACTAGTCGTCAACCCGTGCAGTTGCACGGCTAGTTTAGTTAATGCCTACTACTCAGTGTCAAAAAAGGTCTTATATTAGGACGGAGGGAGTAGTTTTTATGAATATTAAATAATACGTATATATAGTTATTACCGAGGAAGTAATTCAGCCTTAAGTTTTCTATGGGCAATTTTCTATATCTGTCAAGAGAAACTGCACATTTGTTGACTATATACCATTTTTGTACCAAACTTTACATGTCAATTTCTCCACATGTCTTACTTACAATTTTATCTATGATTTTCATTTTTCATGAAAAATATTTTTCTTTCATAATAGAATGGTCAAATATGCATGTTCAGGATGCTAGTTTCAAAAATGTCATATTTTTTGAGATACACATTCTATATCTAATCAGACATACGGAGAGTGATCTGGTTGATGGTTATGCATTTACACAGTTGTTACTTGAATTATAAGTAAAACTAATACAGGAAAACATGTAGGATGACATTGCTAAACTAAAGTAATAATAAGTAACTTCTTCATATTCATATGAGATCTCAGTACTGTAATGTTGTGCGTAAAATGCGCTCAACACTATTTTTCCTCTCGAGAATGTCTTCGAAGAGACACTCGTTCGTAAGTACAGAAAATATCATTTGAAGTTCATATTATCGCGAGAACGTTACTCTACCTCTCTGGAGTTTTATTGTATCTTACATATACAAATCCATATAAACTGTGAGATTCTTTATAGATAACTAACATGTTGCTCGGCAACAACTACTCCATGCGTCTCAAAATAAGTGTTACAAACTTATTTTGGGGTGGAGGGAGTATAAGGTAATTCCCACTAATTAAAAAAACAGATATAAGGTAGTTATACTGGTTTTGAAATTTCATCACTATTGCGAACAACATTAATCAAACAGGAAAGAAAACAGTTTCCATAGAAATTCAGTAGTCATTGTCAAGTGGTTAGCATTCCAAATGAAAGCACCCATCAATTAAGCATATCACATGTTGTTGCTTCCCTACAAATTCCACATGTAAAGAGAATTAGGGAAGGTCTAAAATAGAAGGAAATCAATGTTAGCAATTGCTTATATATAACCCACACAACAACGGCTATCAAGGTTGTAATGTCAGTTCACACATAATTCCTACCTACTTTTTTTTTTGCGGGTGATAATTCCTACCTACTTTAATGGTGTTAGAAAAAGAACTGATGGGATGTTGAATCTATAACATGGTGACATTGTTGCCAATATCGAGAACACTTTGAAACAGCATCTGCAAGTTGTTCATCAAGTACCACGTTGTTCAACTCCCTCTTGCCTATGACCTGATGGCATGCATCAGAAGCCATCAAATCATGTCAAGCGGGAACCAAAGCAATGTAATTAAGAAATCAATCGATCACCCTCTCTCCTCGAGAAACCACATGTATTCACTTGAAAAAAAAAACAAAAATAATTCTTAAATACTATTATAGTTGTCTTATTTATTACTCTGCTCGAGTTGGTCGTAAATAAAAAAGGATTACATAATCCCTTTTAAGATTTCACTTTCCAAGGAGCTGGAAGTAATTTCACATTGCAAAAACAGAACCACTACCTTTCTTCAAAGAATATGACAGGGGCATGAGGCCAAAAGCTAAAACCTACAAAACTTTGTTGCGCCAATAGTTCTATATGATGTCTACACATACCTGCATGTGGTCGATGTAGTCGAACCTGTACGGATGACTCAAGTCGTTCATGGCTAGTGCTCCAATGACTAAGGAGACGCCCAAGTTGACCATCGCCTTCACCTTGTCCTACCTGAATATGCACATGCTCCAGGCGGAGGGAGTCGGCGAGGTCGCTGGCGACATCTTATGTGGTGTACTTGTCCATCCTGTTGGAGGGCACATGAATGTAGCTGAACCCGTGTATGCCTGGTGCTATGGCGCAGTATTCAGCTGGGGCCGGTGCATCTCGTGCGGCAGCAACAACCGAGAAAAATCTTGTAGACTGCACACGCGCAAGAGGTAGTGGGCATCGCAACTCATGGTTGGGACCCGGGGGATTAGAGATCGTGGCCAACTCGCCCTATCCTCGGCTACATGCGTCTGCACCACCACATGCCCTAAGCTGCCTAAGAGTTGTGCCTCCTATGGGCTAAGCTATGGTGGCCATCTAATCTCATTTCCCATGTCCGTGTGTTCTGTCCGAGGAGGACCAATCTCGAGAACTCAATCTCATTTTTTTAGATAATTATTTGCATGATTTCTCTGGGCATATTACGCTCCTTTTTTTAACAGAACATGCTGATTTTATTTTTGTAGGCATATCACGTACATAGTTTTTTTTTTGAGGATCATGTACATAGCTTTTTTCTTTTGAGCTATTTTATTTATGCAGGTCTGTTATGGGCTGCCGCATGCAAAGGCCCATGTGAAAGGCTGAATCTAAACCCTGTGAACTTGAAAGGTAGAACTTTGCAACCGACAGCCTAGAGGAGAAATATACGTGAGAGATTATCCTTTTTGGAGAGAGATACGTGAGAGATTTTTAGAGTTGGGTTGTGGGAGAGAGATGCGTACGTGAGAGTTTTTTTTACTCTTGAGATATAGAGAGATTTCAATCATGAGTGAGTTATCCATGAGATTTTTTTTTCTTTCTAAGAGACTCAAGAGAGATCTACACCGTAATAACTTGGTCCCACAAGATTAATGGCTTCTAATTACTGATTAACGTGAGAATTTTTGGGAAGTGCTAAATTAGTATAGGTATAGATATAGATAGATAGATAGATAGATAGATAGATGAGTGTGGTTTTTCTATACCTACGATAGGTGCACCCATGCTGTACCCATTATCTAGCCCGTCCATGCAGTGATGCTCTCCTTGAGATCTGTTCCAGAAACAGTAAATGCGGCAGAGCTTGTCGTGCCCTCTGCTGGACATCTCTCTCACCTCACGTCATGTCTCTCATAAACTATTCTGCATGCACGTGCACAACAGCACAAAGCGATATTCTCTCAGTGTTTTTTTTCTTTCACTTATAAACAAAAGGCTTTTCCTATTTGACCAAGTAAAAAGAATTATCTCTCTCGCGCAGTTTCTCTCTTCCATTTAGATAAAAAAATAGCTCAATCACATAGTCATTTAAACCTGTGAACCACTCTCACACTCCGGTTCTCTTGGTCGAAGTTCTCTGACATGCATACACATCATAGTCTCTGTCGATCTCTCTCTACCCCTCACGCTTTCTCTCTCCTCGTGCATGAAAGAGTGGCACCTAGTAACAGTGCGCATTATTCTCTGGTAGACTGTGCAGCTAGCTGAGACAAGGGGACGACAACAGTGCGTATGTATATACTACTAGCACTAAACAATCTAAATAGACTAGTACACCAGTGCTAAATGCTATTCTACTCATAATAACCTGGCATCCCACCAAAAGTGGCTGGTCTACTGCACAAATCCCAAAACAATTTGACGGTTTGAATAAGGGGGTGCAGCATGGGTGCACTGAGGTTGGGTTTAGCCACTACTTTCCCTAGATAGATAGATAGATAGATAAAGTAGAGGTACATATTATCTTGAATACAGAGTGACATGCATTTGGAGACAAAATATGGAGACCAAAAACATCCTTGTTCAGATTTCCACTAGCGCACATGGTCAGGCATTTAGATGTACTCGAAAACCTACATGCCAATAGTTTGAAATGGAACACGGATAAAACCTCCAGTTCAAGATGAGATGATGGAAGGCTCCTACTTAGACCATCCATCCTGCAATGAATGGCAAACTCGGCACACTCCCTTAGTGCCACACAGACCGCTGGCAAAATCGTCACAGTGCCTTAGTACAACCTTGACCTAGCTAGCATGGAACCTCTGCCAAACCAGGCACAATGCCTTAGTGCCGCACGAACCTCTATTTCCTCATATACAGAATCCATTGAATTGAAAAAACATGATGTTGAGATTTTATATTGTGCTAGATGGTATGTTGATTTCGATTTTGCATTAATTGACGTAGAGGGAAAACAGAGGCTACAAAGAAGAAATATAGCTGTAGGCTATTCTATCAATTAAACAAGGATGAAATGCTGAAGTCGGCCTGCCACTAGAAGGCGCTGGAAGTGGTGTTGCTGAAGAATCGAGCATTTTGCTTCTTGCACAAATTTCAGATGGCGTGGGAGTCTAAGCATAGCTGGCTGCCTAGCTCTCAGTGCAGGCTCTAGACACATCGTCACAGGCAAGGTGAGCTGAAGACATTAGAGCAGTGCACACATGTGCAGCCAAACCTCCATGAAGGAAAAATTAAGGATTAGGTACGAACCAGATTCTAGGACTCTCACAGAATCAATGGAAGGATAACTAATGTGATCACCAACCCTCCTCGGTCTGAGCACGACTCACACTTATAAAGGATGCATTTGTCCTCGGCCTCAACTATGTTATCAGAAAAGTATTAGTAGCCAAACAAACAGTACCGAGGTCGAGGTTCCTCAGAGAGAGCAGTGACTATAATCAATGGGTTGGATCGACACAATCCGTTATGAAATATGAATGGGAGGCATATGGAAATAAATCATCTCGAAAGACCATATGGGGTGTCGAAGAATGGAAGGAACATGTATTTTCGAGGAGGGAAGGCAACAGCATCACTAATGTACTCATGCTGATGTGGGGGGTCCAACAGACGAAGGCGGAGTACACATACACCAAACCCCATCCATAGCGAGATAGCCATGTGTAGAAATAGAGAAGTGGATGAGAAATTTCATGCTGTAAAAACTGGATAACCCCGTTGTTCGCACACGAACACGTCACTGTGTACCTTCAACGCCGAGAGTGATGCATCGCAGCTCACGTCGAAGGAGACCTGTCCGGAAGCACAATAAGCAAGCAATCCGGCGGGCGCTTTTGAGCACCGGAAACCCCACGCGCCTTGGAAGGACCCCGTACGGACGCGCAGCGGCTATGGGCTGCCCTAGGTCAGTTGCCCGCCCCTAGAGCCTCGAAGATCGCTGCCCTTCAACATGAAGAACGAACAAAGAACGAGAGAGAAGGAACAAGGGAGAGATGTAAAACTAGGGTAAAAAGTAGATGGGTTTTGCGATTGTGTGTTGTTATTTAATCTGTCATCACCTCTCATCTATTTATGAGGCGACTGGACTTTCCATACAAGAAAAGGACTCCAAATCCATTCCAAATCTTTCCAAAAATAACCGAACTTGGATTTAGGTAAGCCTGAGACATCGATTCAGTTTTTGGCTCTCACAGGCCACAAATGATCTCGTATGAAGATCCGCCCAAAAGCAAATTTAACCATTTCAACGATATGAACAACATTCGTGTTGAACATTTTTTGAATCAAGGTCATCTACTGGGCCGAAACGCTCACGCAAAACAGCAGATTGGTGGCGCTACACATTAGATATGTGTCTAGTGGGGTGCGCTATACTTTGCCTCCTGACAGGGCGGCATTCCGATGGCTCTCACTTTTGCATACGAACTTGGTTGAGATGATTTTTATATAAAAACCGACCGTTTAGACGAGACCTAGAAAATTTGTGTAGAAAGTTTTTTCATATGAGGCCATTTTGAAGGCTTAATTGGCCGAACAGTACTCTGGGTGCCCAAATTCTAGTACTTAGAGCATAATTTTGGCCATCCTGATGAGATCGGATGGTGATGGCCCAAACTTCGAAGATGTTCATTTCCACAATACGGAACTTTTTCATGTGGATCACTTCTCTATTCGAGCCCACATTAATTAAGTTTTCACCGTGCCAAAATCTGGTGTCAACACATGCCCCCATGTTTTTCGGCAAAGCTAGCGTGCCAAAAAATAACTTCTACCGAGTGGGTTCTAAGGACGATGCCAACACTCCATTGGCCATTTATGTGCTTAGGGCGATAATTATACATCGGCCATATTTATGCTTAGGGAGATAACTCTATATCGGTCATTGATTTTATCTTCTTGTTTACATCATAACTTGGAATCGATTATCACCAATCAGCTTTAAAGAGATGGAAATGAACACGTTCCTTGTAGCACTAAGTGTTGTGGTTCTAAGTCTGACAGTAGAATGGGGGGTAACTATGGAAAGGCAAGGTCCTAGCTATGGAGTAGTTGTACACACGGGTGTTTAGCGAGTTCAGGCCCTTCTCGGAGGAAGTAACAGCCCTACGTCTCGGAGCCCGGAGGCGGTCGACTGATCTCTGTGTATATGAGTTACAGGGGTGCGAACCCTTCTACCAGTGGAGGGGGGTGGCTTATATAGAGGACGCCAGGACCCCAGCCAGCCCACGTAGAGGAGGGTTAAAGTACATTAAGGTCGGGCGTTACTGCTAACGCCCTACATAAAGTGTCATCATGACCATTAAGACTACTTAATTACAGACCGTTTGGATACAGCATAGATCCTGAACTTCTGATGGTCGAGTGCGTCTTCATGATCGAGTGTCTTCTAGCCGGTCGAGTGGAGTCTCCCTTGGTCGAGTGGAGCTTCTCTTGGTCGACTGGAAGGTAGCTTCGTCTGATGATGTCTTTGGGTATGGTATCCTAGATAGGTCCATGACCCTACCCAAGGTACATAACCCCATCATTAGCCCCCGAATGGATCGAGGTTCGAGTGAGGAAGGAGTTGATGATTTTCTCCGACTTATTTACTGTACTTTGATTATGTCGTATCTTGGATCGGCGATTCTTCTTTCGGCGTTGGCGTCAACTTCTACTTCGGTCGCCTTGATCCATTCTTGTCTTCTGTCGAGTGAACTTTTGGACTTCGGTGAACTTCCGAGCGACGGATCGCAGGAAAGATATCGCCTGACAGATCTATCTGCTGTTAGCTGATTTTGCGGGATCCGAAATTTGGGAAGCGCGCGAAGCGGGGCGGACCGCGGCAATCGGATGGGATAAGGCATGGACTCCTCGATTCCCGCGCCGCCTTTTTAGCCAAGTATCGTGCGTGCGCGGCTGTTTCGGGATGTGATAGAATCGCCCGAACCCACTCGTCAGCCACTCGGAAGTGCTTTTATATAAAGCGTCGGGGGAGGGTTTTTTGAACAGTGCCCTCCCACCCTTCTCTTTTCCCTCTTTGCTTCCGCCCGCCGCGCCTGCTCTTGCCTCCACCTATCCACACCTCGCGCACTTCGCCGTCGACAATGGTGAAAGAGAAGACGGCAGCCCTAGAGTGCGCGAAGAAGGTGACGGCGACGGGGAAAGCGAAGGGGAGACCATCCAGTCGGGGCAGATCTTCGTCAAGGTCCCGCCTGCCGAAGGGTTGGGTCCAAGGGGATTGGATCCGCTCGACCATCACTGAGAAAGATCTCAATGACCTGGCCAATGAGGGACTGATCCCCCATGGGTCAGCGAGGCTTCCGGGGACCGAGTGCCAACCGCAGCCGCAGGAGGGTGAGTGCGTTCTCTTGGCCACTCACATAGATCGTGGATTTTCTTTGCCACCGAGTGTTTTCTTCTGAGGGTTTCTGAACTTCTTTGGGGCGCAACTCCACCATTTCAATCCCAATTCCATCGCTTATCTTGCTGCCTTTGTGTCCATGTGCGAGGATTTCTTGGGTTATCGACCACACTGGGTCTCTTCAAGCACATATTCACCTGTCGCTCACAGACAGTGAAAAAGGCGAGTCCGGACGATGAGAGGACCAAGGTCATTCAGATGTGCGGGGGTCTTGGGATTCAGTTGAGGAATAAGAGCACTTTCCCGGCCATGACCCTTCCTGAGTCGGTCAGAGGGTGGCAATCGACTTGGTTCTACTGCCAAGACGAGTTGACGCCGGGGCAGTCGACTGGTCTCCCTCCGTTCTCCATGGACCGAGTGGACAAACCGTCTTCTCTGAAGGTGCTTCCTGAGGAGAAAGACGAGGTAAAAATGTTGGTGGAGCTCATGGTCCAACTCGTTCGGGACGGAGTGACGGGCATGGATCTTCTGGAAGTCTTCCTTAGGCGGCGCATCCAACCACTCCAGTACCGAGGCCACCCGATGTGGCTGTACTGCGGTACCGAAGACACCACTCGGGTCCATCCAGAGGCAGTCGACGATGCCACGCTGGAGAGGTGGGTGACCGCCATCACAGGGAACAAGGACAACCCTCGAGGAGCGAGGAGGATCCCGCCACTCGACTGTACCTATACGTCGGACAAGGTATGGCCGCTTATTTTCGAGTGTAATTTTGTTTTATCCATTCTGCTTTGCTGTGAATTGATCGAGTGATCTTCATTTTGCTTTGTTGCTTGTCAGGCCACCACACAGTTATACTCGATGCCCAATGGAGCGCAGACGCCGACTGAGGAGGAGGAAGGAAGTGGGGGCGAGAGCCCGGAGGAGTGGGATTCGGATGCTGACGATGATGATGAGGCTGACGACTCTGATGAGGAGGAAGAGGAGGAGGAGGAGGAGGAAGTTGCACCTCCCCGCTCGGAAAGACGCTCGAAGCTTGTTCATGATCCCGCGACTGAGCGTGGTAAAGGGGTCGCGACCGCTACCCAGTCGACCAAGCGCCCTCGGACTACTTCTCCGGCGCCGACTGAGAAAGCTCCGAAGCAGTCTCGAGTGGCACCGTCGAAACCTGCGAAGGTCTTGCCGAAGATGAAGATGGTGATCCCCACTATCTCAGGGTAAGGGTAGTCTTGAGTTTTCCCCGTTTCGTAAACTTGCTCTTGGTCGACTCATGGGTCAATCGACTGATTTCCAGAACTGCAGCACTGCTACTTCTGATACTTCGACCAAGGCTGAAGACCACGAGATGGAGGATGCTGCTACCTCACAACCTGGTATGATTCTTGTGATGTCGTTTTCAGTCGACTGACTTATTGTCTCTAATTTTGATTCTTTCTGCAGCTTCATCTAACATTGTTATTGACCTTCCTGACGACGACGACGAAGAACCACTGAGGCAAAGGAGGAGCAAGAAAACTACTGCTGGCAAGGCGACTCGAGATGTGCCAGCACCCGAGACGTTGGTCGTGGAGGGAGACTCCACTCGACCCACCGTAACCTTCGCGGTGCCGTTGACGAGTGCTCGCCCTTCGTCGTCGAGTGCTGCTCAACCCTCGCTTTTCTCCACCTACCCCGTTCCAGAAGACCAAGCCAGTGCTGCTAGAGAAGCGATACGCCAAGCGGGGGTCATGATGGAGCAAGTGAAGGCGATACGAGAAGCTAGCCAGGCAGCCTATGATGACAGTTCAGCTCTTCAGAGTAATGTTCAGGTCAGTCGGTCACTGCCTGTTCTGTTAGGATATGATATCTGTAAACTCTTCTTTCTGCAATTCTTAGAGTTTATCCTGCACCCACTGGGTGTGTCGATTGAAATTCCGGACTAGTGGGGGCACGCTGAGTGCACCCACTGGGTGTAGTCCCCAAGGCTATGGTCGACTGCTGGCAGTCGACTATAGTCTTTATGTCTTAAGTTTTTTCCTTACTCGACTAGGTCGAATAGATTCATAGACCGGTGGGGGCACGCTGAGTGCACCCACTGGATGTAGTCCCCGAGACTGTGGTCGACTGCTTGCGGTCGATTATAGTCTGAAGAACACCTCCAGTTTTTTTTGTTGGTCGATTGGTCGACTCTAACTGATGAAACTAGTGGGGGCACGCTGAGTGCACCCACTGGGTGTAGTCCCCGAGACTATGGTCGAATGTTTGCATTCGGCTGTAGTCTTAGAAACGCTATGATTTTTCCTTACTCACTCGGAAGTGAATTGTTTTTGACATCTGTCGATTGGTTCTTCGTAGAAATCATGTGACCTTGCGGCTTGTTATACTGAGTTGGAGAACAAACACATTCAGCTCGAGCTCGATCTGAAACTGGCCCAAGAGAACTTGACGAAGGCGAAGGAGGAAGCTAAAGGTATGCTTGGTGAGGCCTTTGACGACTGCCTTTGCCTCTCACTTGTTTCCGAATCTAATCTCACTGTAACTTTGCAGGCAAAGTGAGGGATGCCCTGAAGAAACAAGAGCTTGACTTGGCTGAGATGCAAAAAACTGCTTTAGAGAAGACCAGGCTTGCGGATGAGAAGCTGGCTTCAGTGACTAAGCTTGAAGAAAAAAACACCAATCTGAAAGCTGCTCTTGATGCTGCCAACTAGGAGGTCAGTCGACTGAAAAGCGACAAGACCACCCTGAATGATAAGGCCAGCGAGTTGAAGAGAAAGAAGAATGATCTAGAGGCTTATCTGGGTGGACTCGCCAAGAAGTTGTTCCTCATGCTTGAAGGTAATCCTTTGTATCAAACAAATATTTTAATTTTTACCTCTGGTTGTTTGTCTTGACTCGGTGGTTGTGCTTGCAGAATTTTGTCAGAACTTTGAAGAGGAGACTGGTCGACTGGAAGTAAACCTGGACCCCATCAACTCTCCTATGAAAGATGAAGTCACCATGAACGTGCTCCGACTTGAATCTCGTGTTGCTGCCGTCATCGATTATCTCGCAAGGCTGAAGGTCGCAACTTCCCGCATCGACACAACACTCTGGCCAAGAGAGACACTCCAGAATGACCTCGAGTCTCTGATGACTCGACTGAACGAGGTCCCAAGTCGAGTGCAGGAGTGGAAGAAGTCTTCGGCCAGGTGCGGCGCGGATGTTGCTCTGTCTCTGGTCCGCGTCCACTGCAAGGATGCACGAGAGGACAAGCTGGTGGCTCTCAGGGTGGCCAACACCAAGAAGCACGATTTCAGATCTTTCATGGAGACCTTCATTGCCGCTGCCACTCGGATTGCAGATGGAATTGATCTGGACGAGTTTGTGGCACCTTCCAGCCCTCCACAGGAGGGGTAAAAAACTTCTGAGCTTGATACTTTAAATTTGCCTCGGTATGCCGAGTGAGTTTTGTAACCGACAAACCTTAACAGGCCTAGTGCCTGAGCACTTTCGGTTCCGTTAGGTGTTATCCGAACTTGGGTTCGTCGCTGAATATGTTTGCATTTGGTTTGAGGCGTCTTTTGCAGGTTAAAGCGAAGCGCTTATTGCCATCGACTTGTCCCCCAATTCACTTAGGCGAGCACTAGGCTGCAGCTAAGTCCCCGAGCGAGAGGTTTGCCCTCCACTTGGTAGGATTTTTAGATACTTAGGCGAGCACTGGGCTGCAGCTAAGCCTCCCGAGTGGGAGGTCTGCTCTCCACTCGGTAGGATTTCAGACACTTAGGCGAGCACTAGGCTGTAGCGAAGCCCCCGAGTGGGAGGTCTGCTCTCCACTCGGTAGGATTTCAGACACTTAGGCGGGCGTTGGGCTGCAGCTAAGCCCCCGAGTGGGAGGTCTGCTTTCCACTCGGTAGGATTTCAGACACTTAGGCGAGCACTGAGCTGCAGCTAAGCCCCCGAGTGGGAGGTCTGCTCTCCACTCGGTAGGATTTCAGAAACTTAGGCGAGCACTGGGCTGCAGCTAAGCCCTCGAGTGGGAGGTCTGCTCTCCACTCGGTAGGATTTCAGAAACTTAGGCGAGCACTGGGCTGCAGCTAAGCCCCCGAGTGGGAGGTCTACTCTCCACTCGGTAGGATTTCAGACACTTAGGCGAGCACTGGGCTGCAGCTAAGCCCCCGAGTGGGAGGTCTGCTCTCCACTCGGTAGGATTTTTGAATTTGTGGCGCAGCTCGGAAGGAGAGGGTAGCAATCGACCTGCACCTCGTCCTCCTTGCAGAACGCATGTTGTACTTGTACTTAGGCGAGTTCTTGGACTGCAGCTAAGCCTCCGAGTGGAAGGCTGGCTTACCACTCGGTAGGATTTTATTTATCTTAGGCGAGTACTTGGACTGCAGCTAAGCCTCCGAGTGGGAGGCTGGCTTACTACTCGGTAGGATTTTATTTATCTTAGGCCAGTACTTGGACTGCAGCTAAGCCTCCGAGTGGAAGGCTGGCTTACCACTCGGTAGGATTTTATTTATCTTAGGCGAAATGGATTTCGCAGCTAATCCTTCGTGTGGGAGACTGGCTCGCCACTCGGTTAGGATTTTTTTTACAGACTTGGGCGAATCGGATTCGCAGTCAAGCCACCCACTGGGGGATTGTTTTTGAGTAGACAAAAGAAATAACGATTACAGGGAAGATTATAAATCTCTTGCCTTTGATTGACAAACTACAGAAGTACTTTTACTACAACTCGTCTGAGTGAATACTTAGGTGTAGGGACGGAGAAGTTCCGTGTTCCAAGCTTGGGGCTCGTCGATCTGATGCTCGACATTGTAAAGACTGTATGCTCCATTGTGGAGAACTTTGGTGACGATGAAGGGACCTTCCCAAGAAGGAGCAAGCTTGTGTGGTTTCTGCTAATCCACTTGGAGAACTAAATCTCCTTCCTGGAAGGCTCGACTCTTCATGTTTTTGGCGTGGAAGCGATGCAAGTCCTGTTGGTAAATTGTCGATCTGATCAGAGCCATCTCCCTCTCTTCCTCTAACAGGTCGACTGCATCCTGCCGCGCTTGTTCTGCTTCTGCTTCAGTGTAGAGCTCGACTCGAGGAGCGTTATGGAGAAGGTCACTCGGTAAGACTGCTTCAGCTCCGTAGACCAAGAAGAATGGAGTTCTCCCAGTCGACCTGTTGGGCATGGTCCTTAAGCCCCAAAGCACTGAAGGAAGTTTGTCGACCCATGCACCAGCCGCATGCTTAAGATCACGCATTAAACGGGGTTTCAACCCTTTGAGGATCAAACCGTTGGCTCGTTCAGCTTGTCCATTCGACTGTGGGTGAGCGACTGAAGGGTAGTCGACTCGTGTGCCCTGGGATGTGCAGAAGGCTCTGAACTCTTCGGAGTCGAAGTTTGACCCGTTGTCAGTGATGATGCTATGCGGGACCCCATATCCAAATATCAATTCTCTGATGAAGCTGACAGCAGTACCGGCATCGAGGTTCTTGATGGGTTTAGCTTCGATCCACTTAGTGAACTTGTCGACTGCTACCAGCACATGGGTAAAACCGCTTCTGCCTGTTCTCAAAGGACCGACCATATCCAAACCCCACACTGCAAAAGGCCAGACGAGTGGTATAGTCTTCAAAGCTGACACGGGCTTGTGTGACATATTGGAATAAAATTGACATCCCTCGCACTTGTCGACTTGTCCTGTGGTTGCAATATAAAGCAACCGAGGCTCTTTGCTGATTGGAGCAGCAAGCACCGGCTGGGTGGAGAGCAGAGCTTTTAACTCGGCAAACGCTGCATCAGCTTCTGGAGTCCACTCGAACTTGTCTGCCTTCTTCATCAGTCGGTAAAGGGGCAACGCCTTTTCACCGAGGCGAGAGATGAATCGACTTAACGCGGCCAAGCATCCAGTAAGCTTCTGGACATCGTGCACATGCACAGGGCGTTTCATTCGGAGTATGGTGCCAACTTTTTCTGGGTTAGCATCGATTCCTCGTTCGGAAACGAGAAAACCGAGTAACTTCCCGCCAGGTACTCCGAATGTGCACTTTGAAGGATTGAGCTTGATATCATACCTCCTGAGATTGGCAAATGTTTCAGCTAAGTCAGTCAACAGGTCGGAACCCTTTCGCGACTTGACCATGATATCATCCATGTATGCTTCCACATTCCAACTGATTTGAGTGAGTAAACACTTTTGAATCATTCTCATGAACGTGGCTCCGGCATTCTTGAGGCCGAATGGCATGGTGATATAGCAGAAGCACCCGAATGGGGTGATGAAAGCTGTTTTGATTTCGTCGGGCCCATACAGACGGATCTGATGATACCCGGAATAAGCGTCTAGAAAAGACAATCTCTCACACCCAGCGGTCGAGTCGACAATTTGGTCGATGCGAGGGAGGGGAAAATGATCTTTCGGGCAAGCCCGATTGATATGTTTGAAATCAATGCACATACGAAGGGAATTGTCCTTTTTGGGAACCATAACGACATTGGCGAGCCACTTGGAGTGGTATATCTCTCGGATGAACTCTGCTGCAAGGAGTCGAGCCACCTCTTCGCCAATGGCTTTTTTCTTCTGAACGGCGGACCGTCAAAGATGTTCTTTAACAGGTTTTGCCTTTGAATCGACTCTAAGGCGATGCTCAGCCAGTCCCCTGGGAACACCTGGCATGTCAGGTGGCTTCCATATGAAGATGTCCCAGTTCTCACGGAGGAACTGGGTAAGCGCTTCTTCCTATTTAGAGTCGAGTGTAGTGGAAATATGGGTCGGAGCTGCATTGGGGTCAGTCGGGTGGATGTGAACTGGCTTCGTCTCCCCGGACGACTGAAATGCTGACTCTGTGGCGGGCTTCTTGGCTCGGAGTAAATCACTCGGATCTGCGTTCTTCTTGTATCCTTCCAGCTCTATCACTGTTATCTGGTCATTCGCAATCTTTGAGCCTTTCTGGAAACACTCTTCTGCTTTCTTCCGGTGGAAATCCACGATTTCAAATGTCAGCTTCTCTTTGCGGAAATGCTTCGAGTCGCCGAACACCACATCCAGAGCTATTTGGCCGAGTGACTCAACCTTCTTTCCTGGGATGACTACGTGAAAACTCATGTTGCTGGAACTGAGCCTGGACATCGGAATGCCCATTCCATTGAGCGTCTCTGCATACAGTATGTTCAACCCGCTGCCGCCATCCTTAAATACCTTCGTCAGTCGAGTGCCTTCGACGACCAGGTCGACCACCAGTGCTTGCCTCCCAGGGGTGGCAATATGAGTAGGATGGTCCGACTGGTCGAAAGTAATGGGAGTTTGTGACCATCTCAGATAGTTTGGTGTTGCCGGTGCGACCATATTGACTTCACGGTTGATCACTTTCAGTCGACTTTTGCTCTCTACATCAGCAAAAATCATCAGAGTGGAGTTGACATGAGGGTACTCTCCATCACTGTCCTGCTTGTCCTCAGCCTTGTCCGACTCCTTCTCTTTGTCCTTCGGCTGTTTCCCTTGGAACTGCTGGATTAAGAGCCGGCACTAGCGAGTGGTATGCTTTGGGTAGATGAAGTTACCCTCTTCGTCTTTCTTCGTGTGGATATGACACGGCAGGTCCATCACATCATTACCCTCCTTATCTTTTACCTTCTTGGGGTTCCAAGATCCTTTGGGCTTCCCTTTAAATTTGCCCTATGTCATAGCTAGAGCCTCTCCAGGAGCTGCTGGCTCGGCCTTCCGCTTTTGCTTCTGACTGGAGTTTCCTTTATCCGACTGACTCGGCTTGTACTTGCCGCTCCGGAGTCGGTCCTCTTCTTCGCTGTTGGCATACTTGGTGGATATTTCTATCATCCGACTCAGGGTCATGTCTCCAGTTCGACCAAACTTCAGGCTCAACTCTCTGTTCTTGACGCCATCTTTGAAGGCGCAAACCGCTTGATGGTCCTACACATTCTCTACAGTATGATGCAAAGTGATCCACCTCTGGATGTAATCCCTCAGTGTTTCACTCGACTTTTGTACACAAACTTGTAGCTCAGTCAATCCAGCAGGTCGCTTGCAAGTTCCCTCAAACGTTCTGACGAACACTCGAGAAAGATCTTCCCAGGTGTAAATGCTGCTGGGAGCTAACTGATTCAACCATGCCCTGGCTGAACCTCTAGCATAAGTGGCAAATGTTTCATCGCCACCTCATCATTACCGCCACCAATCTGAACAGCCACTCGGTTGTCTTCGAGCCAAGTTTCAGGCTTAGACTCTCCGGTGAACTTACTCACCCCAGTCGCCAACCTGAAGTTGGGGGGTATCACTGCGGCTCTGATCGCTCTGCTAAAACATTCTGGACCTGAAACGTGGACTCGGCTGCTTGTGGGCACATCTCTGTCATGACCACCTCTATGTGCTCTGTTTCGGTCAACCAAACCTTGCACGATGATGGATCTCGCGTCAAAGCCTGGCTCTTTGGGGTCGACTGGAGCTCTCCGCCCGACACTGAGCTGACGTCTGTCATCTTGCTGCCGATGGGCGTTAGACCCACTTCTCGGAGGAGGAGTGGGCACTCGACGCCTGTCATCACGATCAAATCGGTCATCATAGTGGTCCCGCCGACCTTCACGTCCCATGCGCCTCGGAGGCGACCTTGGACTGTGAGCCGACTGAACAGTATTCGCAGCGATAGATCGACTGTGAATCCTGTTACATGACTGTGCCACAGCTGAATTCTGATCTCCTGCCGCCCGGAGCAAATCTCTGATCTGCATCAAGCCTCTTCCAGCCTCTGACTGAGAGGGCTGAATTGACTCCGCTATGCGGGCTGCAGCTGCCAAATTCTGAATTTGGGTTCGATATACCTGAGTTGGTTGCGGAAAGAGCTGACGTAGATTGGAGTTAGTCGCTCGTTGACGCGCACGCTCGTCGAGTGCTCGCTGAAGGTTCTCCAGTCGAGTGCGTTCAGCTAGGTTGGCTAAACGCGCCTCTTCCAGGGCGCGAGCCTCAGGTGTTTCTCCTGCTATGGGAGTATGCAGGGCATCCATGTTCCAGCGGCAAAGTTCTTCTCTCTGTTGGGAAGTGAGCGGCTCGGGTTGGTACTCTTCATGGGCTTGAGCAGGGTCGTCTTCATGGGCGATCGGACAAATTGCAACTTCTCCAAAAAAGTCGCTAAGACACCTGCCCCACGGTGGGCGCCAACTGTCGTGGTTCTAAGTCTGACAGTAGAATGGGGGCTAAGTATGGAAAGGCAAGGTCCTAGCTATGGAGTAGTTGTACACACGGGTGTTTAGCGAGTTCAGGCCCTTCTCGGAGGAAGTAACAGCCCTACGTCTCGGAGCCCGGAGACGGTCGACTGATCTCTGTGTATATGAGTTACAGGGGTGCGAACCCCTCTACCAGTGGAGGGGGGTGGCTTGTATAGAGGACGCCAGGACCCCAGCTAGCCCACGTAGAGGAGGGTTAAAGTACATTAAGGTCGGGCGTTACTGGTAACGCCCTACATAAAGTGTCATCATGACCATTAAGACTACTTAATTACAGACCGTTTGGATACAGCATAGATCCTGAACTTCTGATGGTCGAGTGCGTCTTCATGGTCGAGTGTCTTCTAGCCAGTCGAGTGGAGTCTCCCTTGGTCGAGTGGAGCTTCTCTTGGTCGACTGGAAGGTAGCTTCGTCTGATGATGTCCTTGGGTATGGTATCCTAGATAGGTCCATGACCCTACCCTAGGTACATAACCCCATCACTAAGGAAGTCAAACTCCAAGAGGTCACTCCCTGTTAAGCAAGTAACGCCGGGATGATTCCAATCCACTGATGCATCGGCCAAAGCAACACAAGCCGAATTATCCGCGTGAATGACTTCCATTTCATCATCGACCCATTGTATTAAGAATTGATGCTTGGTAGACCGCACAAATTGGTTAGCATGAATCCAATCTCGGCCTAATATAATATTATAGTTACCTTGCACCTCGGCGATGAAGAATGTGGTGGCCGAAGTTTTGCTTCCCACAGTGAGTTCCATGCACATCACACCTTTGGCTCTGTCTCTTCTTTACCATCAAATCCATAAAATAATGTACTGGTCTTCATCAATGCATCATCATGTAACCCCAACTTCTTGAAGACTGAATACGGCATAAGATTTACCACAGCACCACCATCAGTGAGAATCCTAGCAATCGGTGATCCGTTAATATGACCTTTGAGTTACAATGGCTTCAAGTGCTTTACCCAAGGTTGTCAGAATCCTGATTTTGAATCGGATCGGAGCTCTGATGGTAGGATCACAAATCGTTGAATCTTCACTAGCAGGATCGTAAAAACATAGATTCTATGAACTAAAATTGTAGAATCATAGGGGTTAGTTTGGATCGTAAAGTCGTAGAATTATATAACAAAATCGTGATTCTGACAACCTTGATTTTATCGGTTCTTTTGGCTACTTGAAGATAGCATTCTTAGGACCAAAATCTAGGTGGGCCACTTATCCTTGGCTACTTGAAGATAGCCATTCACCTATAGCACGAAAGTCGGCAAGTAAGTAATACACCATATTAATATCCATACCATCCCGAACCGGCGTAGGTTCGTAATCCACCACCTCATCTTCATCTCCCAATGTGTATATCAGACTTGAAGTTTCCTCAAATGAAGGAGATGTTTCCGGTGGTGTGGACGATGTAACACGGGTCACATCATCCTCTTTAGGTGGTGTAGGTGTTGTTGTAGCTAATGTAGAAACATATATGTTTTCCTTTTGTTTATGCCTCCACACTTGTTTTCTGAGTGTCATGGGCCGAATTTTATTGAACAATTCATCCCTTTGCTTCTCATCTTGGCGCTCTACCTGCTCGTAGTTCTCATGTGTTGTAATCTCCTTTTCATGGTTTTAGTTAAACCTGGAGGACACCACCTAGATTGAGTATATTTGGGATCCCTATGTTTGGCCCTGCTTGTGCTAGTTTGGTGATCATTGGCCATGGAACTCTGCTTAACAATAAGAATATCACCATTTGAATTAGCCGGATTACAACAATCGGCTCTTTGATCTCCTTTTGCTTGTTGCATTAAAAAATCTGCATTAGGTGACTTAACACGCCACACTTTTTTTGTCAACACCCCTTTTTTTCCCTCTCTTCTCCATCGGTTGCAACCCACGGTCACTTCACAAAGTCCTCCCATTTGGAGTTAGAACCTAGATTTTACATCATGCCAGCAACGCAGGGAAATGGGGACTTCTCGCAACAGGCTTTCGCCCCGCTTTATAAATAAAGCAACAACCAAACAAAGTACACGGCCGAACGATACAAGGTAGAGAGGTAGCCCTATTACAAAGTCGATCCCAGGATGAACGGGTAACGTACACCACATGCGGCTACATTACCAAAAAATAAAAATAGGAGGATCCAAATACAACACCACGCTACGCCTTATACACCTAACTCCACGACAACACCCTCAGGGGGGAAGACGGCGCCATGCGTCATCGCTGCCGAGTCCACAAAGGACAGGGGTTTTCACCCGAAACACGGACACGAAAGGGAACACCAAGATGACGTCTTCAAGAAGAGAGCGGTGCCCACGACTGTTGCCATCGTCGGCGCCAAAGCGTAGAGCTTTCGCTCGGTAGCTCCCACCTGCCACCTCGAGGTCTTCAAAAGAAGCATGACAAGCTCAAATCCCCATATCCGGATCGAGGCGTCACCCCGAAGACCGAGAGCGTGCCCAAGCCACCTTGCACTATGCCTCTCGCCGCCCACACCCGCCGAGGAGCCAACCATGCAGACCACCTTCGAGGGCCGCCACCCCGGCATCCAAGCCACAAGACATTGCC
Source organism: Triticum dicoccoides (assembly GCF_002162155.2). NCBI lineage: Eukaryota > Viridiplantae > Streptophyta > Magnoliopsida > Poales > Poaceae > Triticum > Triticum dicoccoides. Next base: position 791,078,091 of record NC_041385.1, on the reverse strand, counting down.
AATCAACTGCTTCACAGTGCACAAGCCACGGTTGGAAAAGCCTGGCATCAGCCTCCAGGGCAGGGTCAGCGCCGCCACCGTAGGGGCACCCACACCTGAAGTCCCCACCAATCCCGGTGGAACGGATGGGGACATGACCCGGTGGCTGCCGACGGCCATCGTCAATCCAGCAACTCAGACGACGCCAAATCTGAATCCTACAACACTGCTCCGACTGTAGGCCCAGCGCTGTCCAGACCACCACCGTCACGGTCCTTCACCAACGTTAAAGCGGAAGGACGCCCCCCAGTCGAACGGCAAGCTCATACCTTGGCCGGAACAGAGGCGGCCCAGAGCCGTGCATCAACTCTGGGGCGACTGAGCGCCGGACGTAGTGGGAAGAGCAACGAACCTCGGGTAGGAGGACCAAGTATAACTCCCGCACCGATGCAAGTCCACGTTGTTGGCCTACTGCCAGCCAACGCACTCGGGAAGAGCAGAAGCAGACCCATCAGATTTGGACATCCCATATCCAGATGGGAGGCGGCCCAAGGCAGCCGGCAACTCCGGCCGCCGAGCAGCCGCACCCATACTGCCAGCCTGCGCCCCCACCGGCTCTCCATGCAAAGCACCAGCACCAGCGTCTGAGGCCAAGATCTCCACCGAACAGCCGTTGTCCCGCCTCCACCCGCCCGTGAGAAGAGCCGCCGGTCACCTAACTGCCAGCAGCCGCCGCCAAATGCACGGGAATGCTAGGCTGCGTCTCCCCTAGCCCTCGCCGCAGGAGCACCCGATGCGGCATATCTGTGCCTCCACGACTCGGCCCCGCGTGACCCACCAACATCCGCGCCGCCGGCCACGCAACGACCACCCAGCACCGACCAGTGTGCCAGCCCGGCGCCCGGCACCTGCGCCACGCCCTAGCCAGAGAGCAGGAGCTCGGCGCCGCCAGCCCGGGCAAGCTTTGCCCAGCCAGGCCCTCTAGCGGCGGCGGGGAAGGAGGAGGGAGGAGGAGGGGAGTTGGAGAAGGCCGCGCCTGGAGCCCTCCCCGCCCCCACGCGGGAGGGAGAGGGTGGGGCGGGGGGATCAGACCTTGGGGAAAGGGGACCTGGTTAGTGTAGCTCTCTGCAGGCCGTAGTATCATTAGCTAGAATCGCTGCCACGCTTCTGGGCAACGGCGGGTTGGTGTGGGCGGGGTTGTTCTCAAGCGAGGTGGAGGGTTGGTCTCCCCAGCAGCAGCGACCAGCACAATCTACAATTTTCTCTTTGGTCCCACAAAAGCACAATCTACAACTTAGCAACACATATGCATGAAAATTGACCTAGAAAAGCAAATGTATCTCCAAGAATTTGCACCAGAGAGACCAAGGGTGTGCTTGGTTTTTGCCTCACAACAAATTTTGGTCACCTATAAGTGGAAAACATTGGCAAGAAAATGAATTTACAAAAGAGTATGGATACACCAAAAAGTTAACAACCAAACAAACAAAACACAATTGTGTATCGACAAAGCTTCACCACAGCTGCCAGCCTCCAGCTTCGTCATAAGCATAAAGAGGCCGATCTTATTTTTTTTGTCGTCTTTTAACTTGTTTCAACTGGAAAGTCGTCTCAAAATCTCACAGTGGTTGTAGTTGAGAACAAAATCCAACAACTAGCTAGAATGACATATTATAAGGACACAATTCCCGTGACATGCATTTGTAGCAAAATTTGGCATGGGCGATTCAGATTTTTTTTCCATAAGAGCAAGCAGTTTGCTGATCCTCAGGTGTTAAAACGCCTCCAAAGCCTACAAGCCAGTACTAGTTTCAACGGAGACAAGGAACCTTCAATTCTGCAAGTGCAACATTCAAGCTGGCGATATTATAAGGACACAATTCCACCTTCCAGATGGTGCTCACGATATCGCCATCTGCAGCCTTGAGCGCCTTCACAATCCTGGATCTCGGCATGGAGACTTGCGTCATCACAAGCTCAATTTCCTTCTTGTTGACGACAGTCTCGTCGACATCCTCGTCGTCATGTGCTGCTGCCATAAACACCTCGCTCTTCAAGATGACGCTGCTAGGGACCGGCACCTTTAACTTCTGTGCCAGTTGTGTCCACAGCTGAGTGCTCAGATCCTCGAACTTAACCTCCCCAAACATGACCTAAGTTTCTTAGTGTGAGGTCTTGAAGACGTCTTGCTTGTAGAGGACAAACATAACTTGTAATTGTGTGGAGAAGTTATGAAAACGAAATGACCAACAGCATATAATAATACTGTAGCAATCATCAAAGGTGGATGATTTATGATTTATCCATGCTCGCTTAAAATTCTTTTCAGTTTGGTATCCATGAAACAAAGGAGTAGTATTTCAGTTTGTAACACTACAGATCTCCCATGTCTCAAAAAGGGAAACACAAACTATACATAATGAGGACAACTGCCAAGAAAGTCACAAACCCCAAGGTATGTAACAGCGAGGTTAGGAGCAGAAGATCAAAGGACAGCATTAGCAACCTTTGGACCTGAAAATTGAACTCGTAACTGGACATTGCTTCAGTAGATAAATAAGCAATGATTGATTTAGATACTTAGCATAAGCAACTTGAGATATTTACATTTATGTTAGAACATGAACATCTGCAATGAGAAATAGGCTATATTGGTATTCAAGTAGCTTAGCGACATGAATAGAAAGAGCAACAGAATTCCAACATACCCTCAATATCATCATCGCCACACACACGCAACACACGCAACAAACTTGATGTAACACATACAGACAAAGAATATAGAAAGAGTAGAAACATAGAACAAAGTTAGGCATATGCGTATATAATGGCAAATACATCGCGCGGTATCATCTTTCCATCTTCAATGGTATATATAGCATCAACAGAGGATAAAACAAAATGACACTCCCAAAGAAAATGAGAAGTGTCCGTACATAACAAGAATTTGCTGTTTGTGTATACGGCACAAAGGTGATGTTAACACATTTATATTGTTATTACATGTAATAATCTATATATGGGATAAGGATACTCGTAAATGCATGGAAATCTACCTGTCAACTTTTTTTTGATAAGCGAAATATATTAATATCGCGAAGATACCAAATACACCAAGCCTCTGCACCAACAGAATGTACAAAGACATCAAGGATGCACACAACCAAGAAAAAAATTAAAAGAGAGAAAAAGAAAAAAAAAGACCATGTCACTGTGATTGAAACTCGCAACAGCAGCACTCTAACCACCACTGAAGACAACACCCGGGCCACAAAAGAGATTCTCCAAAAACAACGCCTCCAAGAAGGAAACAACGCATAGACATTGTCAACGCCTGATCGAAGGTATAGGGTTTTCACACTACAAGAAATATGTCAACTAGTGACCTTCTGTCAGTGACCCTAGAAGAATTGGTCATAGATCTATGACCATTTGAGACCAATTGGTAAAAAGCTGTTCGGGGGGCTCCAAACCCTAAATCATTGCGACCATTTTGGTCAGAAAGGTCATAATTTCCTTACACGAAATGGTCATAAAGCAGATAGCACTGGTCCGCCGCCTTATTTCTAGTTGTTAACGACCAATATAGATGGTCATAGCCTTGTAGATTGTGGTGGGTTGTGATAACTATGCGCCATCTCATCAGTTTTGCCTATGTGTCATGTCCATGTGTCAATTTTTGCCCTAGGTTGTGAAGCAACCTATATTTCTGTTATTCCAAAAATTCCCAAAAAATTCTCATAAATTGTTTGGATCATTTCTTCATCAAATATGTCAAAAACATTCCTTGCCTAGTTCAAAAATAACTCAACAATATTCATTTTCCTATTCTGTTAAGAGCAGCACTTTGTGAAGGAAGTACCACTTAGGCATGTCCAAATGGTATCCATTTTCTACAGTGCTTTCCTATGCCCAAATAACCATCCTCCACCAAATGCCAGCTCAATCCATTCATTATTTTGAGCCCAGCTATAACATTTGTATTTATGTCCAGTGTGGTACTTTGCAAAGCAAGTACCACCTAGGGTCCTCCTTTTGAGCTGAAAATTTGTGAAGACGGTCTTCTTAGTAACTGATCATCCTCAGCCAAAGCTCACGCACATTAGCCATGTCCATTTCCCATACCACTAATCAAACACTTGGCTGCTTAATCATGTTTGAGCATCGATCGATCTCCTCGTGAGAATCTTATGTTGTAATTTTCTTCCTAGCACCTACCTGGGGAGTGCCCAACCCACTAGACATGCCTAGGCCGCCCAGAACACAAGGCAACGTCACGGTCGCGCAGTGACCACGCGGCGGGCATGCGAGTTTACGCGCTCTAGAGTTGGGGCCCTCGGCCAATATCCAAACCTCGACGTATCGCCACCAAACCATGTATTTATGATTAAATAGGAACTTATGTAACTAGAAATGATTTTTGGAAAAAATAAATAGCAAACTATGAGGCAGCTGTAGTTCAAATTTGACCCGCTTCCTACTGAATCGGCGGGAATTTGTCTTTTTCACCAGAGGTGGATTTAACTTTTTACACCCAACCATTTTGTCAATTTTTCATTAAATATGTCCAAGTATTCTAGAAAATTGATTTGTTCCAATTTTGCAACAAGTATGGTAGGTCACAAAAAAAACTCATTTCAGGCACTCGGAAAATGGAAAATGAATTTTCTGTGCAAAGCAAATGAAAAATCCCTTAGGCAACATTGTTTGGAATTCCAAGAGGCACCCTTGTGCATAATATGATATCATTTGAACAAACTATACCATGAATGTGGCCATAAGATTGATCATTTGGCTTGAAAGCCACGAATCTTCACGCATGATAGCTCATTTTCGAGAGCACTTTTTTTAAAACAATTTCCTTATTACAAGTTTATTATTTTTCCTGGAAACTTGGTCACACATAATGACACAATGCGAAGGTTTTCCAATTTTTTGATATGTTTTTGAATTTTTTATGCCCGTTTCAAAATGCGGTCAAAACAGCGGGCTTGGCCGTTCCTAGCTAGTGGTTGAATCTTGGAACACTTTTGATGTTTCTCTGATTAAATAGGTACTTATGTAACTAGAAATGATTTTTCGAAAAAATAAATAGCAAACCATGAGGAAGCTGCAGTTCAAATTTGACCCGCTTCCTACTGAATCGGCGAGAATTTGTCTTTTTCAGCAGAGGTGGATCAAAACTTTTTACACCCAACCATTTTGTCAATTGTGCATTAAATATGTCCTAGTATTTTAGAAAATTGATTTGTTCCAATTTTGCAACAAATATATGGTAGGTCCTTCACAAAAAAAACTCATTTCAGGCACTCGGAAAATGGAAAATGAAGTTTTCGTGCAAAGAAAATGAAAAATCCCTTAGGCAACATTGTTTGGAATTCTAAGATGCACCCTTATGCACAATATGAGATCATTTGAACAAACTATGTCATGAATGTGGCCATAAGATTGATCATTTGGCTTGAAAGCCGTGAATCTTCACTCATGATAGCTCATTTTTTAGAACACTTTTTTAAAATAATTTCGGTATTACAAGTTTATTATTTTTACTGGAAACTTGGTCACATATAATGACACAATGCGAAGGTTTTCCATTTTTTTGAATTTTTATGCCCGTTTCAAAATGTGGTCAAAACGGCGGGCTTGACCGTTCCTAGCTAGTGGTTGAATCTTGGAACACTTTTGATGTTTCTCTGATTAAATAGGTACTTATGTAACTAGAAATGATTTTTGGATAAAATAAATAGCAAACCATGAGGCAGCTGCAGTTCAAATTTGACCCGCTTCCTACTGAATCGGCGGGAATTTGTCTTTTTCACCAGAGGTGGATCAAAACTTTTGACACCCAACCATTTTATCAATTGTGCATTAAATATGTCCTAGTATTTTAGAAAATTGATTTGTTCCAATTTTGCAACAAATATATGGTATGTCCTTCAAAAAAAACTCATTTCAGGCACTCAGAAAATGGAAAATGAATTTTCCGTGCAAAGAAAATGAAAAATCCCTTAGGCAACATAGTTTGGAATTCCAAGATGCACCCTTGTGCACAATATGAGATCATTTGAACAAACTATGCCATGAATCTGGCCATAAGATTGATCATTTGGCTTGAAAGCCATGAATCTTCACGCATGATAGCTCATTTTTTAGAACACTTTTTCTAAAATAATTTCCGTATTACAAGTTTATTATTTTTTATGGAAACTTTGTCACATATAATGACACATTGCGAAGGTTTTCCATTTTTTTGTTTTTGTTTTGAATTTTTTATGCCCGTTTCAAAATGCGGTCAAAACGGCGGGCTTGACCGTTCCTAGCTAGTGGTTTAATCTTGGATCACTTTTGATGTTTATTTGATTAAATAGGTACTTATGTAACTAGAAATGATTTTTGGAAAAAATAAATAGCAAACCATGAGGCAGCTGCAGTTCAAATTTGACCCGCTTCCTACTAAATCGGCGGGAATTTGTCTTTTTCACCAGAGGTGGATCAAAACTTTTTACACCCAACCATTTTGTCAATTGTGCATTAAATATGGCCTAGTTTTTGATAAAATTGATTTGGTCCAATTTTGCAACAAATATATGGTAGGTCCTTCACAAAAAAACTCATTTCAGGCACTCGGAAAATGGAAAATGAATTTTCCATGCAAAGAAAATGAAAAATCCCTTAGGCAACATTGTTTGGAATTCCAAGATGCACCCTTGTGCACATGAGATTATTAAAATAAACTATGCCATGAATGTTTCCATAAGATTAATCATTTGGCTTGAAAGCCGTGAATCTTCACGCATGATAGCTCATTTTTGAGAACACTTTTTTAAAATAATTTCCATATTGCAAGTTTATAATTTTACCTGGAAACTTGGTCACATATAAATGACACAATGCGAATGTTTTCCTTTTTTTGAATTTTTTATGCCCGTTTCAAAATACGATCAAAACGGCGGGAATGACCGTTCCTAGCTAGTGGTTGAATATTGGAATTTTTTGCTGTTTCTATGATTAAATAGATACTTATGTACCTAGAAATGATTTTTGGAAAAAATAAAGAGCAAACTATGAGGTAGCTGCAGTTCAAATTTGACCCGTTTCCTACTGAATCGGCGGAAATTTGTCTTTTTCACCAGAGGTGGTTCAAAACTTTTGACATCCAACCATTTGGTCAATTGTGCATTAAATATGGTCTGGTATTTTATAAAATTGATTTGGTCAAATTTTCCAACTAATATTTGCTAGATTCTTCATAAAAAATCATTTTGGGCACTCGAAAAATAATTCTCTTACAAAAAACTTATTTCTCAGAACATTTTTTATGATACTTGCATTATTCAAAGTTTCTTATTTTTACAGAAAAGTAGGTCACACTTGGTGACACAATGAAAAGGTTTTTCATTTCTATTTGTTTTTTTTATAAATTTCCTAAGCCGTCAAATAGCAGACATGATTTAACATCTTATTTTCAATCGATTATGACCAATTTAAATGGTCTTGAAATCATCAAAGGGTACTGCGTTCTGATTGGTCCAAAACCATCTCACGCGGATCATGGATTAGCACCGTTGGATGCACCTGGATCCAACGGCATCCCACACCCCCCTCGTCGCTCTCGCCCCCTTCCTATAATCCTCGTCCACCCACGAAACCCTAGATCACCTTTCTCCATCGCCACCATCGCTCCCGCTCCCTTTTCCCCATCGCCACCACCACTCCCACTCCCTTTTCCACATCGCCGCCACCGCTCCCACTCCCGCTCCCGGAGGCAGAGCGGGGAGCGAGCGCACGGGCGAATCGCCGGCGAGGGAGAAAGCTCAGGCTCGGCTCTGGTCGGCTGCGCCGTGCCGTGCAGCAGAGATGGCGCCCTTCGAGCCGCCCCTGCTCCTCTCCCGCCGGCTCCTGTGGCCACGATTCTTGCTCTCGCCGCCCTTGTTTCCCCCACCTCCGCCACCAGGAAGATCCCGGCCTCCGTCACCCCGATCTTGCGGGACCTCTACAGCCCACCTCATCCCTCCCTCTCCTCACCATCTCTCCGTCCCCTCCGCCCTCTGTCTGCTGCCTTGATCTGGGGGATACAATTGACACAACCCCGCCACCCCCGCACCCCGAGATTTCCACCATGGCTGCCTCCTCCTCCTCTGCACCAACCCACCACCCCGCCGTGGGGGCGTTTCCGCATAGAAGGGCAGCGATGGCCCGTTCCGGCGACTCCTGCCGGCGCGCAGCACGCTCCCATGCTTGACTCCCTCCGCTCCGACCAGATTCGCCGTTCCAGCTCCCTCCCCTCCTCTCCCCCGTGGCCCGGCCTCTAGGGTTTCGGCATCTTCTTCCACAGCCTCCTCCTCGCCCACCACCTCCCCCTCCCGGATCCTACACGCCATGGACTGCCTCTGCTCGGGACACCAAGGTCAGGTGCTCCTCTCCTCTCGCCTCAGATTTGATTTGGTTGGTTCCCTGCTTGACCTCCTCCTCCTCTGTTTTTCTTGTCCATTGCAGAGTTGCTCATCTCATGGGGCTACACCTAAACTTGGTCTACGGCTCCAACCAGTCCTCCATGGACCCCTGCTCAAGCATTAACCACAAGCAAGCAGGTGATGATTTCTTATCCTCCTCCTCTTCTTCAAATTCACCTCAACATTTGCCATATCTCTCTTGCACTTGTTGCGCAGCACAATTCGGTACAGCAAGAAAGAGGCACTCTTCTGATAAGATAGATAAATAGATAGATAGATGGTCACATTTTTTGTATAACACTAGTACTTTCATGTGTGAACTAAGATATGAATAAGTTAAAGCACTGTTTAGGGGGGCTTTCTGTGACCACCTTTTGAGCCATTAGCGCTGGTTGCTCACTTGTGAGTAATGTGTATTTCAGGCTCTCTAATTTTGTATCAGCAGCTGCGTATGGTCTACACAGCTGGTTCCAGTTTTGCTTTTGAATAGATGAAGTATTTTATATCTATGGAAATCCTTTTTTGTCCAAGTAATTAGTGCTTTGGTGGCAGATTAAATAAATAAGTAATACTTTTAAGCGTTTAAGTGTTGATACTCACTAGTTTTAACCTTCGCGGAATGTGGCAGACATTGTTACATATGTCTGTCTACAGGCGTTGTTTTAGTACTACCTAATTAAGTCATCTACTGTGATGTGCCTGTGCAATATTTCCTCCTTATATCACCTTTAATCCAAGGAAAAATCTGGAACAACGAGTACCTATTGCACTAATGGGTGATTAGTATGCTGACAAGGATATTTGGAAATAGGAATTCTAAAGCGCATACTATTCGGAGCAGAACGCTAATTCCCTTAATGAAGTAGGTGAATGTAATTTGTCTAATAACCACGCGGGCTACTTTAATTAATGTCTCCACTTTTCTTTGATTAAATGGTTCAGTTTTGATTAATAACTCATTGGATTTTAAATATGGTAGTAAGAAGTTTCAACAACGCTATGTGGGGTTTGCACAAATTCCTTGATTTTCTAGCATAGCAGGTCATGGGACTTGTCAAACAAGAGCTTAGTTTCCATAGAAGTATACTCAGTTATATGAGATACTTGGTTGGCATAGTAAACCAAACCATGTTACTAATAATTTTTTTGTTCCTTCTCAGGACTGCTCCCGTGTGGTGCCTCCTTGAGACTTGGCACTTAGCAGCAGAATCTAATTAATTATACTGATTTTTTTGTTCTTCCAGAATCTTGGCACTTTGCTTGTCTATGAATCATCTTCCACTTGAGAGCTGGCAGGAGGTCATTATTCCGTTGCTCCCTCATCACTTACCTCCAGTTTTGAATTTGTGTGATAAATGCTTCTGAATTCCAATGACAAGTGCTATTGAAATTTTTTTGTTCTTGTATCTTTAATACGCATGTTCATGAATAATCGCTTCAGTTATTTGTTCTTCTGAAAACTTCAGTATGCAGGTACCTATTCCTGGTACAGCAAGTACCAGTTCTTGAGCATTTGCACAGTTTTCCTCCAAAGTATTTTGCATAGAGCTCTAACTAATATTTTGAGACCTTATAGGTTTCACAAACAAAATATGCACAATCGAGACACTTTGTTTGCCATTTCCAACTATGCTTATCTGTTGCAACTTGCAAGATTTATATTATTTCTGTTCTTGTCTTGTTTCCTTCTTGATTTGTTCATATATGCATGACTTGTCCTGTTTTCTTGCTATCTTCAACTATTCAGATGTAGATCTTTGTGAAGACTCTCACCGGGAAGTCCATCACACTTGAGGTCGAGTCCTCCGACAGAATTGACAACGTCAAGGCAAAGATCCAGGACAAGGAGTGGCCCGTCCGCTGGTGCTGCTGATCCTGCTTGGACGAACTTGCTACCTCTTCCACATCGGCCACATGACAGCCATGGTGAGCTCTTTGCTGATCCTTCTTGTTCTCTGCTCTGCTTTCAACTGAACTTATTTTAGTTGGCAACTGTATACTGAATTCAAGAGTATGGGTGCTTGCTTGTGAATAGTGATGTTGTTCCCATTAGATTAGATTATGTTAATTACAGCCACAAGTATAGTAGCTTCTGTCCAAGTGCTCTTCATCTTGTGTGTCATCTGCAAGGCAATCAAGTTAATTAGATGTTGCTCTTTTCATGTTCTGCTTCACACATACATGCATATGTGATCATGGGATGCTATATATATAGATATATTAGGGGATGCTATAGAAGAGTGTGCTAACAAAATTTGAATCACTATGATTCTACTAGTGAAAATACTCTTGAGTACTACTGCCATGGGCCGACGAGACAAATCATCTAGCTAGCATCTATATTTATGCAGTAATAAAATGAAAATGAACAAATAACTATGTTGTATCGTTTGGCTTGTTAATTTCCCTTGGAAGAAAAGGATCTCTTAGTTGTGCAGTACTTGGTTCTTGGATGATTTTTCTGTTTGGAAATAAACATTAGTCAACAGCCGTATGTATAGTCACTAACACTTGGACTTGCCAAAACATTCATGCAGGCTGCTGGTGGACGTGGTGGTGATCCCCCTGTTGAAGGAGACGAGGTGGCGCGCCTCCTGTGAGGTAGAGGATGTGAGCTGAGCTGCTGTCTGGTTGAAGAAGAAAGTCGTTTTCTTTACTGGCGAAACAAACTGATGCGGCAGCCATGCTTGTGAGCTTATGATGTGCCTCTAGTTTAGTTTGTCAGTTTCTGTGAACCGTTCTCTGTGATGTATGATGTATTGCTGCTGTTAGATGTAAATGTGATGTATGATGAGTTGACTTGATGGTTCGTTCGAGGCTGTCTTGTGAAGGTTATTGTTAGTTAACATGAGTTAAACTCATACATACACTTGCTGCTGTTAGCTATTAACATGAGTTGACTTGATGGTTCATTTGAGGCTGTCTTGTGAAGGTTACTTCTAGTTAACATGAGTTAAACTATTACATGCACTGGGACCCATTTGACTAGTGGACCCATTTAAAAATAGGAAAATGAAATTGTTTGGACAAAATGGCCACGGCCCAACAATAAAAAAATGTTGCAATGTTGGGCTATGCCCATGAAATCGACCAAAAATTGACAGAAAAAAATTATAATAAATGGGCTGAATTAATGGGCTCTGCCCATATAGACACCTACTCGGACCGGGCTGAATCTTATTAGTGACCTTTTGAATTGGTCGCAATGTTGCCACGTTAGATTGCCACGTCGGATCCGATGCGGCCTGGGCAGACAGCCAGTGACCAAAATAAAAGGTCATGGGTTCAACGATCTTCTGTTTTGGTCGTAAACGTCTACGACCTTGTCACAGAGAAGACCGTTAATTTCAGTTTACGACCGCCAGCTTTTGACCTTCTATTTTTGGTCACAAAAAGGTCGCAAATGAAAAATAATGACCTTTTGGTGACCAATAGTCAAGGTCACAAGTTGACATATTTCTTGTAGTGTCACCTGGAGAGAGTCCGAGTTCACAAAAACAATGCCTACAACAAGGCCATTGCCAGGTACAACCAATGAAGACCAGACCTTGGCCTTTCGTCCTGGAAATCAAGGCTAGGCACTCGAGGAGCACCACAAAAAATGTAGTCCACCTGTGTTGCCACCCCTCTTGCCAAGGCTGCAGTTGCAAGTCGCCAAACACCTGACACACGGGAAGAACGTGTGACGCCAGTCTTCATCGCAACCAAAACACCTCTCCGCCATTTCAAATCTCTGATCGGAACCGCGATGACTTTCTCCACCTCTATCAATACCATATAAATCTATATTTAGACATGTTCCATGGCATCAACAAGAACGTGAAGCTTCACTCCACGCCCTCGTGAAGCCTCGCTACTGGAAGATAAGGGCGCGCACGACCGAATTGAATCCGATCTAGATATCCAGTGGCGCAATGCACCTATCAACCTAGTATCTAATTAAAAAACTTTAAAACAAGATTTTGTGGTTCACTCTAAGAGGCCAAACTTTTTCTTGTCAACGAAGATAAAAATGTGTTACAGTTACAGTTGCATTTTCCATCATGGAAGCATTCGACAACTACAACTATTTTCTATATTGCGCATTTCATGAATACAACTCTTCACTTGACATAAATGTATCAATTTTATTACCTACACCTCACACTATGAGGTAATACTACTAGGGAAAAACCTAGCAGTAGCGCGGGCCTAACGCCAATCAGTAGCACGGGGTGCCACGCTACTGCTATGGCACTACAGATAACTTTTAGCAGTAGCATGTTTTGACCCGCACTACTGATATATGTAGGTAGCAATAGCGTATGTTTGTAAAACGCGCTGCTGGTAATTGCTCGCTGCTGCTAAAGTCACGCCCCTCGCTACTGCTATTAGTTTCTAAATGTTTTTGCTACATATTTTCTTTGTATATGTACACCGTTATACAAATTTCGATATATTAGAAATTAAGGGATTGTTATATCATTAGGTGAAATAAACACAGATTAGATTCATGTGACGAAAAGTTGGATTAGTAGGACGACTAATCCAACTTTTGGTCACATGAATCTAATTTGTGTTTCCCCCACCAATGATATAACAACTCAAAATGATCATAATAACTCATCATCATATTCATATAAGAACTCATACATCATCATCATCATCATTATAATAACAACTCATCATCATAATCATATATGAACTAATTCATCATTCTAGCACAATGTACCACATAACTCATAATCATCATCACGATAACAACTCATCATCATAGTCATATGAGAACTAGCTCATCATTCTAGCACAAAGTAGCACATAAGTACCTAAGACCTGTTACTCCCTCAAAGGTAAAATAGCAGAAAACATGTAAACCCCTGATTCTCCATTATCGAGAAAATATATGAACTTGTCGCCCATTTGTTAGTTATGCTTGATGTTGCCCCCAAGTAGTTCTCTGCGATCATTCAGAACTTTTCTCCAGTCTTTGATTGTGAAGATGACATCATTTCGATGAATCTTGTATGCACGGTGGTGAATTGTAGGCCAACTTGTCCATAAGCTAACAATTCTCATGTCACCTTTCATTTGCATAAGACTAGGTATACAATCCGTCGGGAGTTTCTGTTGAAGAGCATCATAATAGCATACTTAATTAGCAATGTAGTTTGTCTTAAGAATAATATATGCAAAAAATGCACTCGTGACATAATAGGAAAAATCTTACCGTGATATCTTAATGGATGTTAGCGTAGTTCAACACATGGACTAGTGGCACATATTGAGAATAACTTGTGGGAATATGATAATTCATCTTGAAAGTCTCAACATCATTAATCGATGAAACAAAATGATTTATCTCGTCACAAGTTAGCTTAGACCCACAAATGTAATCGGCTTTGTCTACTACTTTCCATACATGTTTTGAAGAATGGAATAAGATGGCAATGGATATAAGATGTTAACTATTTTTAAACAAATCATATAAATTACTTAATAAATATGTTTGAGAAACTCACATAGAGGTAGAAGTGGAAGTGTATCAATATCGACCCAAATATCGGTATTATCTCCGTCGATGTCATCTTCAGGATTACCAAGATCGAAGGTGATATGCATACCCTCCTGAAACCATATGTCTTGCACAGGCTTCCCAATTCGAGCAACCAAAATGGGAGTAGTTCTCCATATTGTATAGCTTTAAGGCAAAAGCGTAACCATGATGGGTCTTGAGGTGAGCTCTCTTTGTCTCCATATTCTCATGATCGTTAAAATACAACTTCTCCAAGACATAACATCTTGCATGGCAGGGGATGCACTAGTTGAATTGTAAAAGACGGAAATTACACATTGAAGAAGCAAAAGCCATGCTTAATTACGAAAAAAATACTTGACATAGTTGCGTACCATTTCAACATCGAAGGTCTCTTCGAGCTTAGTACTGAAGCGTCGACCGTCTTGCAGGTGAGGCCTGTCACACAGACCCTGGTCATCGCCGCAGTAGTCGCACTTCGGGATCCTATCATTGTCGTCAGACATTTCCTATGTTCATTATTCAATGATTAAACTTCTAAAATTCAATATATGTACTACGAAAACTAAATTAAATCATTGATTGACTATCGGTCTGTTGAGTCTTTTCTTGAATACTCTCAGCTCACGTGGTGTATATATTCGACCGTCGATGATGTTCGCTCCTCCCTTTGTTCCCGAGTGCATTACACCAAAATGTCTAGCACACGGGAACGAAGGAGAAGCGACCCCCACGACAACAGTCGGGATTCTTCCTCTCTGACATTTGCGACCGTTGGTGATAGAAGCTCCTACTTTCATTTGAAAGCGCATTACACCAAAATGTCTAGCACCTTCAAATGAAGAAGAAGCTTCCGTCAAGACAATAGTCGGGATTCTTCTTCTCTCAAATATGATGGAGACTCTCCCTTACTGATTTTTTGACTGTCATGTATGGAGCCCTGATAAACCTAAAGTCAACCTGAAATGTCGTTTAATCATCTTTCTAGAAAATCCAGGCCTTCGATATTTCCTACATATTCTAGGACAAGATATGCCAAAATTCACGGAAAAATCCAACATGACCTTTGCTAAAAATGACATATCAAGCGCCAAAAATTTGCCACAATGGAAATTAATCAACACTCCAGCAAAACATAGGCCACTCGGAGGTGTTCCCTGGAAGCATAGGCAACTTGGGCAAGCACTAGTAGTACACAACAATACATATCACATGCCTAAATCTCCATCATATTTGAAACACCTACATTGAAAATTTTCTATTCCATCCAAATAATCTACATTCTATTGTATTGAATAAACATTAAAAACTAGCTTCATCACATTGTCACAGCTACTCATCTACTACTCTACTATATCTATCAAAACATCTACATCATCATCAACATGGGGATTTGACTGGTGTCACCTTGAGGTCGGAGGGCGGCGGTGACGGGGACGACGGCGGGGATGATGCAGGGGGTCCTTGATTTATGCAAAAACAAAATTTAAACAAAAATATTATTATCCTGATTTTAGGACTTAGTGAAACACTATAAGCTATCAACTAAACATTATTATGCAGATTCAAAAGACTTACATTTACTAAAAAATTGTAAAACTATTTTCTTACTAAAAAATTGTATTACTAACCCTAACAGCTGTCCATCCATCCATCTACCTATCCAAAGCATTACTAGAAAAACCTAGTTTTATCCATCTACCTATCTAAGCATTACAAAAGAAAACTAATTTCATCCACCCATTTATCTATAAGCTTTCTACTAGTAGTGTTCATATATATGAACACCTATGGTTACTTGTATCTACATTCTATTGTACTCAAAATACCTATTTAGTGCTCTAATGATGAAATGGGCTCATATATATGAACAAAATTAGTAAAAAAAATATAAACATATTGCATTTGCTAATTCATCCAACACATTCAGAGATACCTAGGTTTTGGGTGAATGAGAGGAGAAGGAGGTACTTGCGGTAGCCAGCCAGTGGTCGAGAAGGGGATGGAGAGGGTAGGCGCGGGGGAGGGCGGCCCGGATGGTCGATGCCGGGGCGTGCGGCTAGAGTGCGAGGGAGGGCCAGCATAGGGGAGAGCAGATGCGCGTGGGGAGGGTGGACGTAGCATTGCGGGGACAGGCCGACGAAGGTGGGAGAGAGAGTGGAGATGGAGAGTGACGAGGGAGACTGAGAGGTCATGCGGGGAGGACGATGGTAAGATGGGCTTAGTAGTAGCACGTGACTTGGCCCAACGCTACTGCTAAAGTCATTAGCTGTAGCGCCGATACAAGACAAGCGCTACTGCTAAGTGGGGACACGTAGCTGGGCCTGGGCTGGCCATAACAGCAACGCGGTTCAACAGAACGCGCTACTGCTAACCCCCTACTTGCAGCGCTTGACTTTAGCACACGCTACTGCTAAGTATCAATAGCGCCTCTTTTTAACACGCGCTACTGATAAGCCTCCATGTATAAGGTTTTCCCTAGTAGTGTCAATTTTGTAGGTTGACATCAATGTATTTTATCATCGAAAACTAGTGAAAGTGTATACATTACAAAAGAGTCTATGGACTGCAGAAGACCCATGACCATCACAGACTACAAACTTTTACAACGGTGTAATTGTCTTCATGATCCCCATGGATTCTACCATTCGCGCAACATTGCGGGCTTCTTCCATAAAACTGTTGTGTGGTTCTTCTGGCATGCTTAAACATCTTCATACTTAGCCAATGCAGATAGACAGCCACAATTACCACAGGAAGTGTCAAGGGCACAAGTAGGCAGTAATACCTGTTAAGTGAAAGATCAAAGTAAATGATTTTAACTTCTTACTAGATTCAACTTAGCTTACAAGAACTTGCTGCCACGTAGAGAGACAATATGTAGATATTATGTTAAATAGTTTCTGTTAACTAAGTTAAACATTCATAATCAAACATCAGTTGCAGAGAGGGGAAATGAAATTTGATTATCATGTGTACTGATTTGAGATTCAGTACCTATCATTTTGGATAGCGTACAGAAGTCGGTTCTCATATGGTGGAAGCGGCTTGGACACAACGGCAGCGTAGAAGAAACCCACAAATAACACGATCCCAGATGCAACGAATGCTGACCCCATTAGCTGATCTCTGGAAAAGCACATCATCTCTTTGGCCTTATTGGGACAGATTGAATATTCAATCCTCTAGAATAATTGAATAAGGGGGAGAATTAGAAAGGTTTTACATTTCGTCCTAATTCAGTTTAATTGTTGTATTAAAAATTTCAGGTGTCGCTCAGAAAAGAACTCGGGAAGAAATTGTTCGCACACGAACACGTCATCGTGTACCTCCAACGTCGAGGGTGATGCACCGCAGCTCACGTCGCAGGAGACCCGTCCGGAAGCGCGGTACGCAAGCAATCCGGCGGGTGCTTTTCAGGACCCGAAACCCCACGCGCCCGGGAGGGACCCCGTCTGGACGTGCGGCGGCTATGGGCTTCCCTAGGCCGGTTCGCCCGCCCCTAGAGCCTCGAGGATCGCTGCCCTTCAACATGAAGAACGAACAAAGAACGAGAGAGAAATAACCAGGGAGAGATGTAAAATTAGGGTAAAAAGTAGATGGGTTTTGCGATTGTGTGTTGTTGTTCAATCGGCCGTCAACCCTTAGGTATATAAGAGGCGGCTGGACTTCCCGTGTAAGGAAAAGGCTTGGATTCACGTCCGAAACCCTAATCAAATTCGGATTGCTTTTATCCGAACTTTACAAACTGTTCAGTTTAAACTGGCTGCATTTTGCGGGTCCTTTTTGTGGCAGTAAACGACCTTGGATTAAAACGAGTCCAAAAGCAATCTTGGCCGTTTCGACGAGGAGAACAACTTTCATGTTGAACGTTTTTCGAACTGAGGCCATCTTCAGGGCCGAATTGTTCGCACAAAACGGACTATCACTCGCGCCATCCATTAGACACATGTCCGGTGGGGCGCGCCATATGTACCCTTCTGGCAGGGCTGCATTCGAATGGTTCTAACTTTTGGATACGAACTCGGATTGGAACGATTTTTATATCAAAATCGATCGTTTCAACGAGACGAGGACAATCCGTGTAGATCATTTTTCCATACAAGGCAGTCTTGGTGGCGTAATCAGCCGAATAGTGTCTGAATACAAAATCTCGGTATTTCGAACACAACTTCGGCCTTCGAGATGAGATCGGATAGCGATGGCCCAAACATCAACGTTTCCCCTTTTGATGATACGGAACTTTCTTACTTTGAGCTCTTCTCCATTTGAAGCCATCTTAATTAACTTCTTGGTCGTGCCAAAATCTGGTGTCAACACATGCCCCCCTGTTTTTCGGCAAACTTGTGGGCCGAAAAATAACTTGCACGATGCTTTTTCTAAGGACGATGTCAACACTCCATCGGCCATTTTATGTGCTTGGGTGATAATTTCTATATCGGCCATTTTTATGCTTAGGGCGATAATTCTATATCGAGCATTGATTTTCACTTCTTGTTTACATCATACCTTGGAACCGATTACCACCAATCGGCTTTAAAGAGATGGGAATGAACACGTTCCTCATAGCACTAAGGAAATCAAACTCCGAGAGGTCACGCCCTGTTAAGCAAGTAACATCGGGATGATTCCAATCCACCGATGCATCGGCCAAAGCAACACAAGCCGCATTATCCGCATGAATGACTTCTACCTCATCATCGACCCATTGTATTAAGAATTGATGCATGGTAGATGGAACACATTGGTTAGCATGAACCCAATCGCGACCTAATATAACATTATAGTTACCTTGCACCTCGGCGATGAAGAATGTGGTGGCCAAAGTTTTGCTTCCCACGGTGAGTTCCATGCACATCACACATTTGGCCTCTGTCTTTTCTTTACCCTCGAATCCATTAATTATCATATTGGTCTTCATCAATGCATCATCATCTAACCCCTACTTTTTGAAGACCGAGTAGGGCATAAGATTTACCACAGCACCACCATCAACGAGCATCCTAGCAACCGACGATCCGTTAATATGACCTTTGAGGTACAATGGCTTCAAGTGTTTCACCGGTTCTCTTGGCTTCTCGAAAATAGCACTCTTAGGACCAAAATTCAGTTGGGCTACCTCCCCTTCTTCACCTATAGCACGAAACTCGGCAGGTAAGTAATATACCATATTAATATCTATACCTTCCCGAACCGGCGTAGATTCATAATCGACCATCTCGTCTTCATCTCCCAATGTGTATATTGGGCTTAAAGATTCATCAATTGAAGGGGATGTTTCAGGTAGTGTGGACGATGTAATAGGGGTCGCATCATCCTCTTTTGGTGGTGAAGGTGTTGATGCAGCTAATGTAGAAGCATATGTGTTTTGTTTTTGTTTAGGCCTCCACACTTGTTTTGTGAGTGCTATGGGCCGAATTTCACTAAACAATTCATCCCTTTTCCTCTCCTCTTTGTGTTCTACCTTCTCGTGGTTCCTCATGAGTTGTAATCTCCTTTTCATGCTCTTAGTTAAACCGGGAGGACACCACTTAGGTTGAGTATATTTGGGATCCCTTGGTTTGGCCTTGCTTGTGCTCGCCTCATGATCATCAACCATGGAACCCTGCTGAGCAATAACAACATCACCATTAGAAGTAGCCAGATTATCAACAACCGGCTTTTTGATCTCCTTTTGCTTGTCGCATTCTGAATTTTCCGCATTAGGTGACTTAACACGCCACACTTTTTTATTGGCCTTACTTGGAGAATTTTTTGTTGGCCGATTAGCACCATAACTCAAACGGCCTTGGATGGGATAATAAAGCCTCTCACAAGCTGTCAGGACCCCGACTCGATGTCACATCGATCTAGCCGGTAACACCTCATATCACTTTGCGGCCTCACGCACGGTATCCCCACGGGTGTCGCCTTACCTTTGCCCGGGACCGTTTGCGCCTTTTGGCTCACGTATATGATAGTGTCGCTAGCATCCATATGATAAAGAGCCCGGGCTGACATGACTAGTCGTAAACCCAAAGTGGCACAGACTTACAGGGACAGGCATCCATGACCCAGCTTCGAACGTGTCGGTCATCAGCAAGTGGGTCCGGGCTGTAGCACTGGGCTAGCAGGACTCCGGTAAACCGGGCTGTAGCGGGCTAACAGGACTCCGGTACTCAAAGCGTGACATTTCCCCGAGGGGACAGACACAGGAACGAAGAAGGACACATGCCGGCCAGCCTAAGTGTTCCAGAGCAGTAGCAAGCTACCATGGCTCAGCGGTAACACTAGGAGACATTTCCCGGTAAGAGAGGCTACTAAAGATAAACAACTAGATAGTCAGATCCCACACATACCAAGCATTTCAATCATACACACAGTATGCTCGATATGTGCAAATACAACAAAGCATCACAACATGACTCTACGACTCAAGTACTTTATGTAAGGCTCAGGAAGCCATACATAACATACACAAAGGTACGGGTCTCACGACCCGACATACAAGTCATACAGTCATACAACCAGCGGCGGAAGTAACTTGTCTGAGTACAGACAACTAGTAAAATAAAAGAGGCTTGGAAAGCCTAGCTATACTACGTGGTCCTTCACAAGCTCAGGGTCACCACCTGGGTCTTTAGCCTACTCGTTGATGTCAACGTCTACATAGAACCCATCAGAAGGGGTTGCAGCGTCTTCTGTAAAATGTAAATTATAGCAACATGAGTACAAAGGTACTCAGCAAGACTTACATCAGATCCTACATACATGCATATTATCAAGAAGGGTTGGTGGAGTTATTGCAGCAAGCCAGCTTTGACTCTTGGCTAGACTATCCTACGATACTTCAACTTGAAATGGTTTTTCGCACACGAGTCCACTACTCACCACTTCAATACACTACCGAGGATCCACCTCCGTCTTCCTACGGAAGAGCCATCCTCGGCACTCACACTTATCTTGAGGCTTTTAACAGTTTCAATTTACTTGTCTATGAACTGTATAGGCAACCAAGTAGTCCTTTACCGCGGACGCGGCTATTCGAATAGATTATGATAACCCTGCAGGGGTGTACTTCTTCATACATGTTTCCACCACTTAGCGTCTGCACACGACATGTGCTCGGCAGACTTCAAGCGAAAACCGACGTGGGTGTAGACCACGACCTACCTAAACACTTAAGCCTCTAGTCCAGGTTTATCGCCTATTCAGGTTCCATCCGCAGGGAGTCCGGCCGGGGTTTCCCATACGGCCCCGAACGATGTGAACAGGGTTCCCGAGATACCTAACGGGTATTCGGTACACCCGGCCACGTACCTACCGCATCACAGCCCACCCCTACGGTCAGCGCTGTCCACGGCCTCCAGTAGGCTACAAACACCAGAAACTACTTGCAACTCCTGGACAGAGAGCTAGGGTGAATAAGAAGTCGAGCGGGGTCATATTTCAGGGCCCAATGCATGGTAGTAGCTGTATCTTAAATCACGCATACAGATCTCAGTGCTTAAGGTCGGCTTCAATGAAATAACCCACCATGTACTCCTACATGGCCTCTCATCGATACCTTTACCAAATCGTGTTCACCACACCACTCTCATTACCGACATAATCATTTCACTCTAGCCCATCACCCAGATGAACCAGACCTGACACGACTCTAAGCATAGCAGGCATAGCAAGGTAGGAACAACACATACATATGGCTCAATCAACTCCTACACATGCTAGTGGGTTTCATCTAGTTACTGTGGCAATGACAGGTCATGCAGAGGAAATGGGTTCAACTACCGTAGCACACAGCAGTTTGAATCGCGTTGTCTTAATGCAGTAAAAGAGAGCAGGAGCGAGAACATGGGATTGTATCGATATGATCAAATGGTTGGTTGCTTGCCTGATGGTTCGATGCACTAATACGGTTCTTCGTTAGGGTAATCACGGTACTCCTCGGAGGCAGAACCTGTCGCAAAGGACACCGATACACAACCATCACCAAACAATGTGCAACAATATGATGCATGCATGAAACATGGCAATATGAGTGTGTTGGGCTAATGCAACTAAAACCAGAAGGGTTTGAACAAATTTGAATCAAGGATTCAAATTTCAAATTCAAATATGGCCTTTTAAAGTGCTTTTCCTTGTTCTGCTTGAAACATCAATTTAACTTGTTTGATCATGCATGAAAATAGTACAGATGGATAGATTGGATTTTTCTGATCATTTTTCATATATAATTTGTCCAATTTGGAGTTACAGAATAAAAGTTATGAATTTTTGAAGTTTAAATAATATTCTGGAATTTCCTGATTTAAATTAAATCCAGAAATTATAGTTATTGCGCCAGCATGACGTCATCATGACGTCAGTGGTCAACTACGGCTGGCTGAGGTCAAACCTGACGTGTGGGGCCCACACGTCAGTGACAGGGGGGGTTAAACAGGGTTAAATTAATCCTAATTACTAATAAGTGGCGCTGGGGCCCACTGGTCAGTGTCAGGGGTTAACTAACAGTGGTTAGCGCTAATCCTAATTAGCTACAGGGCTGGGCCCACCTGTCAGGGACTCAGGGGGTGTCCTGCCGTGGTCAAAATGGGTCAAACCCACCGGCGACGTGACGCCGGCGAGGTCCGAGACGGCGGCGCGACGCGGGATCGCGCTACAGGGCACGGGCGAGGCCGTGCTTGGGCTCATTGGAAAGCTCTTGCTCCCGCGCGTCGAACGGTGGCCGTGGCTGGGCCTGGGGTGGCCGGAGTCGACGGCGGCGAGCTCGGCTGCGGCCGCCGGAGTTCGGGTGCGGTCGGGATCGATGTTGCAGGGGGTTTGGGGAGGCGTTAGTGTGTGCTGCGTGATCCTAGTGAGGTGTGGAGCAAGATAGTGTGCTCGGTTGGGTGCTACTGTGACCGTGGTCACGACGGCGACATCGCCGGCGGCGTGGAGCTCTCGGCCAAAGTGGGGCTAGGGCCTAGAGTTCGGGAGAGACCAGGGGAGAAGGGGGAAACGATCCGGGGGCTCACCGCGGAGCTGCAGAGGTGGTTACCGGGCTCGGGGACGCGCTGGAGACGACGAATTCGACGGCGACGATGGTCGGAGCCCGAAGAGGGGAACGACGACGTGGCGGCGATGCAGGGCTTCCGGAGGCCCGTGGAGCGGTGGGGAGGAAGAGGAGGTTGTGGCGGAGCTCCTGAGCTAGTCGGGGGAGCGAGGGGTGGCCGGAGATGGCTGCTATGGCGAACGGCGGCGACGGTGGTGTTCGGCCGTGTGAGAGAGAGAGCGAGGGAGAGGAGGGGAGAGCCGGGGGAGAGTGAGAGAGAGCAGGGGGACGGCGTGGCGTCGTCCAGGGGCATCGAGGCGAGGAGGGGAGGGCAGGCAGGCAGGGAGAGAGGTGGCGTGGCGCGGTGGCGGGCGCGCGCGCCGGCCACACTCCCCTCCCTCTGTCGGGACGAAGACGACAGAGGAGGGAGGCGGGCTGGGCCGCCTGCTGGCTGGGCCGGCCAGCTGGCTGGGCTGCACAGGGAGGAGCCCAGGTAAGCTTTTCCCTTTTATTTTTTTCTGTTTTCTAATTTCTGACATTTGTTTTGATTTAAATAATATATTAAATCATTTATTTAACTTATGCCAATTTTTGCAGGGGCTAGATATATTATTCCAGAGCTCCTTTATAATTGGCATAATATTTGGACATATATTAATATATATAGAGATATATTTCCAAAGCAAATATTTATGCATTAGTTCCAAATGCCCAAAATAAATGTCCATGAGCCACTAAAAATATTGGTTTGATTTTTATCTCTGTCCAATATTTGCAGAGAGCAACATGAGCATTTTCTTGGACCCTTTTGGAGAAATTTTTAGTTGGATCATTTTCAAAATGATTCTGAGGGTTTCACAGATCCCCATTTCAAGTTTCTGATGAAAGAGTAAACATGATGCAACACTCTAATGCATGACTAGCTAGGGTGTGACAACTCACCCCCACTCAAAAGAATCTCGTCCCGAGATTTGGGTTCCTCCGGAAAGAAGGCGGGGTACTCGAGTCGAAGACGATCCTCCCTTTCCCAAGTTGCTTCATCCTCAGAATGGTGCGACCATTGTACTTTGAGGAACTTGATGTTCTGGCGTCGAGTGGTACGCTCGGCCTGATCGAGGATACGAATGGGGTACTCTCGATATGTAAGATTATCCTGGAGATCAAGCGTTTCGTGGTCCACTTCACGGATAGGATCCGAGAAGCAACGCCTGAGTTGAGAAACGTGGAAGACATCGTGGACTCTGGAGAGATGCGGAGGTAGTTCCAACTGGTAGGCAACTTCTCCTCGCTTGGCGAGAATGCGAAAAGGTCCAATGTAACGAGGAGCCAATTTGCCTTTGATACCGAAACGATGGGTTCCCTTCAGAGGGGTGACCCGAAGATAAGCCTTCTCGTCAACCTCGAAAGTCATAGCCTTATGTTTTCGGTCATATTGACTCTTTTGACGAGATTGGGCTGTTTTCAACTTTTCACGAACGATGCGAACTTGTTCTTCTGCTTCCTGAATCATATCCGAGCCAAAGAATTGTCTTTCCCCGGTCTCTGACCAGTTAAGGGGTGTTCGACACCGTCGTCCATAAAGAACTTCAAAAGGGGCTTTACCCAAGCTAGATTGATAGCTGTTGTTATAAGCGAATTCGGCAAATGGAAGGCACTTCTCCCAATCCATTCCGAATGAGATAACAGAGGCTCGAAGCATGTCTTCTAGGATCTGGTTGACGCGTTCCACTTGACCGCTCGACTGAGGGTGGAAGGCGGTGCTAAAGGAGAGACGGGTTCCCATAGCATTTTGGAAACTTTCCCAAAATCGAGAGGTGAAAAGACTTCCTCGATCCGAGTTAATTTCCAAAGGAACACCATGGAGGGACACTATTCGGGAGATGTATAAGTCTGCCAATTGACTAGCGGTTATACTCTCACGAACAGGTAAGAAATGGGCTACTTTGGAAAGACGATCGACAACGACAAAGATAGCATTATTCCCTCTCTTGGTCCTGGGAAAACCGGTAATGAAATCCATACCGATTTTATCCCATTTCCATTCAGGAATAGCTAAGGGTTGAAGGGTGCCAGCAGGCCGTTGATGCTCTGCTCTAACACGACGACAGACGTCGCAATTTGCAACATACTGAGCAATTTCTCTCTTCATCCTAGTCCACCAGAACCTCTGGCGTAGGTCCTGATACATCTTAGTACTACCGGGATGAATGGTGAGAGGAGATTCATGAGCCTCCTTAAGGATCAACTGCCGTAGATGCTGGTTCTTGGGAACCACTAGACGGTTCTCAAAGTACACAACACCATGATCATTTGTGGAGAAACAACTAGCACCTCCGCTAGCAATGTTCTCCCTGATCTTAGCTATTCCCTTATCTCGCTTCTGGGCAGCAATGATTTGATCCGTAAGAGTAGGTTTCGCCACCAAGGTGGAAAGAAATCCTTGAGGAACAATGTGAAGGTTAAGCTTCCGAAATTCCTCATGGAGAAGCGGTTGTCTTTGTTGTAACATCAGATTGTTACAATAAGATTTACGGCTTAGCGCATCAGCCATGACGTTGGCTTTCCCTGGGGTGTAGGTTATTCCTAGGTCGAAATCTGTGATCAACTCGACCCAACGTCTTTGCCTGAGATTCAAATCCGGTTGGGTGAAGATGTACTTCAGACTTTGGTGATCAGTGAATATTTCGCAACGATTACCGAGGAGGTAATGTCGCCAGGTCTTAAGTGCATAGACTACGGCTGCAAGCTCTAGATCATGAGTAGGATAATTCTCCTCATGTGGGTGCAATTGCCGTGAAGCGTAGGCAATTACGTGTCGATCTTGCATGAGAATGCAACCTAGTCCTTGTCGCGAGGCGTCGCAGTAGATAACAAAGTCCTTAGAGAAGTCTGGCGGTACCAGTACGGGAGCAGAAGTCAGGCGTCTTTTCAGTTCCTGAAAGCTGTGCTCACATTGTGGAGTCCACTCGAACTTCTTATCTTTCTTGAGGAGTTCGGTTAGAGGTTTAGCAACCTTGGAGAAGTTCTCGACAAAGCGACGACAATAGCTCGCTAAGCCCAGAAAGCTCCGAACTTGCTTGACCGATTCAGGTGGAGTCCAATTAAGGACGGCTTGAACTCGCTCAGGGTTAACAGCAATACCTTTACCAGATATTACATGACCCAGATAGGTCACTTCTGACAACCAGAATTCACATTTAGAAAATTTGGCATAAAGGCGATGCTCTCGAAGTTTCTGCAACACTAGCCTTAGATGTTCGGCATGTTCTTCCTCGTTCTTGGAGTAGATGAGTATATCATCGAGGTAAACCACGACGAATTTATCAAATACTCCATGAAGATTGAGTTCATTAACCGAGAGAAGGTGGCTGGAGCGTTGGTTAAACCGAAGGACATGACGGTGTACTCGTATTGGCCATAACGAGTAACAAAGGCCGTTTTAGGAATGTCCCCGTTTCTGATTTTGATTTGATGGTAGCCCAACCTCAAATCCATCTTGGAGAAGACTGAGGATCCAGCGAGCTGATCGTACAGGTCGTTGATCCTGGGAAGTGGATATTTGTTCTTGATTGTGACCAAATTAACAGGTCGGTAATCTACAACCATCCGGTCCGTACCATCCTTCTTCTTGACGAATAGGACGGGGCAAGCCCACGGAGATGAGCTAGGTCGGATGAAACCCTTTTTCAAGGACTCATCGAGTTGTTTCTTAAGCTCGGCTAGTTCTAGGGGTGCCATCTTATAAGGTCTTCTAGCAATCGGAACGGTTCCTGGAATGAGGTCTATTACAAACTCAACATCCCTGTCAGGTGGAACACCTGGCAATTCCTCTGGAAAGACATCCGGGAAGTCACGGACTACCGGAACGTCCTCAAGGTCTGGCAAAGGGCTGGCGTTAAGAGAATATAATTGTCGCTTGGCTATTCGGGTCAAGACATTAACTATCTTTCCCGAAGGATGGGTGAGTTGAACAGTCCTAGAGAAGCAATCGATTTGGGCATGATGAGCCGACATCCAGTCCATACCCAGAATGATATTAATATCTGAAGATTTAAGGGCTATCAAAGACGCGAGGAAAACAAGTCTGTCGACTTGGATTTCATTTCCATAACTTACCCTAGAGGTCTGCCATCTAGAACCAGGGGTAGAAATCTCCATAGTGGATGGCATGTCACAGAATGCAACGTTATGCAAACGAGCATAACTTTCGGATATAAAAGAATGAGAGGCTCCTGTATCGAAAAGAACAGATGCCGGGTGGCAGTTAACAAGAAGCGTACCGAGAACGACGTTGGGATCCTCTTGAGCTTCTTCGGCAGAGATACAGTTGACATGGCCGCGTGAAGCGGTGATCGGCTTGGCGTGGAATATTTTTCCTGTCGGCTTGCCACGGCCAACAGCTTTAGCAGATTGATTGGGGTTGGTCTGGGGACACTCACGCATATAGTGACCAGATTCCCCACACTTGAAACAAGTCACGGAACTGGTACGTGGAGGAGCATTGTTAGTTGGACCCCCATAGGGCTTGGCTGGAGCAGACTGTTGAACGGGGCGAGGCGCCTGGAAGGATGGCCTCGGTGTAAACCTGGGTGGCAGGGCGGTGTTGGGTACCCACACGCGGCGCTTCTGAGGACCAGCACAGGATGAGGAACCCATGTCACGGCCATGCTTGCGTGTTGCGTCATAGTCAGTCTGACCAGTTTCGGCACTGATGGCTTTGTTGACAAGTTTCTGAAAAGTTGGGAACTCATGCAGACGGAGGTCACGGCGAAGCTCAGGACTAAGGCCCTTACGGAACCTTGCTTGCTTCTTGGCATCGGTAGACACTTCCTCGGTTGCATATCGTGCGAGATTACCAAACTCCCTGCTGTAAGCATCCACAGAAAGTCGGCCTTGGGTGAAACTGCAAAATTCTTCACGTTTACGGTCCATGAGACCCTCCGGAATGTGATGTTCACGGAAAGCCTCGCTGAATTCAACCCAAGTAGTGACATGGCCCGCTGGGCGCATAGCTCCATAATTCTCCCACCATAGACTGGCGGGGCCTTCAAGATGATATGCAGCAAAGGTGACCTTGTCAGCCTCCGCTACCAGCACGGAACGCAGTTTGTGAGCGATACTGCGAAGCCAGTCATCAGCGTCGAGAGGCTCGACGGAGTGGTGGAACGTGGGTGGATGCAATTTGATAAAATCACTGAGTGACACCACGTTAGTCCTCTGATGGTGTGCTGTGTTCTGTTCAATACGCTCCAACAAACGGTTGGTCTCCCGCTTGTTTCTCTCAGCTTCCATCATAACCTCGGCTAGGGAAGGAGGATGAGGCAGATTTTCATTCCTGGCTTCACTGCCTTCGGCCTGCTCTTGAGAAGCAGGGTTAGCGCGCGTGTTGACCATCCTAGGTAAACAAGACAACGATTTAGTCAGGATGATAAGATTCCGACATAGGATAAAATGTAAGGAATAACTCGAAATGCAAGATGATCATCCGTATGACATGGTAGATACAGAAACTGCTTCTTTATTCCATCGTCATACACACCATACAGGGTTTAGTACAAGACCAAACGAAGTACTATTACGGTGAAAAGAGGATTACATCTCATCGGAGGCATTCCAAGCTCCTATACATTATTTTTCTACACCTCCGGAAGGAGTACAAACTAGGTCATATCCCACGAGTCACGCGGGACGATAGACGACACAGCTAGTGCGAACTAGTGATACTACCACTAACTCAGACCGATCCGTAGTAGTCCTCGTAGAAGTCACCTCCATAGCCTGGAAGGTCAACATGATCATCTGGGAACAGACGATCTCGCAGAGCTTGTGGACCATAGGGGCTAGGATGAGGCCTTGGACCAACAGACGATGGCCTGCGGGGACCGCGAGGTGGGGTGATGCCTCCTACATCACGCCAAACCATCACGTCTAGCAGAGCAGATCTCACAGGATAGAGATCGCGCATATCTGAACATCCAGCTTGCACCGCCGGTGCGAACCGAGTCAAAGTGGCCCAGTGGTCAGCACGGGTATTGAAGAGCTCTAACCTTAAGGCCCGATTTTCACGGTCCTTATCCTCGAGCATCTCAGCAGTGGTGCGAGTCCGTGAATCCTCCTGAGTGGGGTCAGCATAGATAGCCTGGAGATACCCTTGTGCTCCCGGAAGTGATCCTGGCATATACCGGAAATCAGAGTCCCGAAATATACCAGATCTGACTCGCATAATGGTCATCATAGAGTAGGCGGCGTCCTGCACAGCCATCTCAATGGTAACCCCGAGTCCATAGGAGCAGTGAAGAGGCTCGGTGGATCCAGGATAAGATGGAAATATCCTGACAGTGCAGAGATACTGACTTTGATTAAAATCTCGGAATTGCTCTTCGACCGTGTACTCAGGATACCAACGGTATCCAGCCTCAGTCATTACCCTGACCAACTTGGCAGTATGGCCGGGTACATCTAGGCATCGAGTCAGGCGAACCACTTGATTGAGGTCGCGAGTGGCCATCTGAAAGCACAATCATATTGCAAAGGCATTAGAATTTCTAGCGAAATTTCGGCAGCATAACAGCTGTAAATGCTCAAGAAGGATTTTGAGACATTTGACAAAGGATTTCATACACACTCAACATCATCAAATCAAAGTTCTGAATCCATTCTAACAACATAATGTGGTAGTAGAACTGAACTAGGCTTGTATCCATCAAACTTATAAGGTACTACTGATTAGTAACACGTGATCCTGATAGAGAGAATAGATCCTAATTCCTTATCCCCCGGTAGAAGAATGGACTGACTCAGATCAGAATGTCATAAGATAAAGGAGTAAAAAGAGCCTTACGTTCCATCCCACAAACAATTACCCTACATATAACTAAAGAATTTCTAGACTCAACATCGACCAGTTTGGCTTGGAGAACCTACAGGCAGTCCGGCTCTGATACCAACGCTGTCAGGACCCCGACTCGATGTCACATCGATCTAGCCGGTAACACCTCATATCACTTTGCGGCCTCACGCACGGTATCCCCACGGGTGTCGCCTTACCTTTGCCCGGGACCGTTTGCGCCTTTTGGCTCACGTATATGATAGTGTCGCTAGCATCCATATGATAAAGAGCCCGGGCTGACATGACTAGTCGTAAACCCAAAGTGGCACAGACTTACAGGGACAGGCATCCATGACCCAGCTTCGAACGTGTCGGTCATCAGCAAGTGGGTCCGGGCTGTAGCACTGGGCTAGCAGGACTCCGGTACTCAAAGCGTGACATTTCCCAGAAGGGACAGACACAGGAACGAAGAAGGACACATGCCGGCCAGCCTAAGTGTTCCAGAGCAGTAGCAAGCTACCATGGCTCAGCGGTAACACTAGGAGACATTTCCCGGTAAGAGAGGCTACTAAAGATAAACAACTAGATAGTCAGATCCCACACATACCAAGCATTTCAATCATACACACAATATGCTCGATATGTGCAAATACAACGAAGCATCACAACATGACTCTACGACACAAGTACTTTATTTAAGGCTCAGGGAGCCATACATAACATACACAAAGGTACGGGTCTCACAACCCAACATACAAGTCATACAGTCATACAAACCAGCAGCGGAAGTAACTTGTCTGAGTACAGACAACTAGTAAAATAAAAGAGGCTTGGAAAGCCTAGCTATACTACGTGGTCCTTCACAAGCTCAGGGTCACCACCTGGGTCTTTAGCCTACTCGTTGATGTCAACGTCTACATAGAACCCATCAGAAGGGGTTGCAGCGTCTTCTGTAAAAATGTAGATTATAGCAACATGAGTACAAAGGTACTCAGCAAGACTTACATCAGATCCTACATACATGCATAGTATCAAGAAGGGTTGGTGGAGTTATTGCAGCAAGCCAGCTTTGACTCTTGGCTAGGCTATCCTACGATACTCCAACTTGAAATGGTTTTGCGCACACGAGTCCACTACTCACCACTTCAATACACTACCGAGGATCCACCTCCGTCTTCCTACGGAAGAGCCATCCTCAGCACTCACACTTATCTTGAGGCTTTTAGTAGTTTCCATTTACTTGTCTATGAACTGTATAGGCAACCAAGTAGTCCTTTACCGCGGACGCGGCTATTCGAATAGATCATGTTAACCCTGCAGGGGTGTACTTCTTCATACATGTTTCCACCACTTAGCGTCTGCACACGACATGTGCTCGGCTGACTTCAAGCGAAAGCCGACGTGGGTGTAGACCACGACCTACCTAAACACTTAAGCCTCTAGTCCAGGTTTATCGCCTATTCAGGTTCCATCCGCAGGGAGTCCGGCCGAGGTTTCCCATACGGCCCCGAACGATGTGAACAGGGTTCCCGAGATACCTAACGGGTATTCGGTACACCGTGCCACGTACCTACCGCATCACAGCCCACCCCTACGGTCAGCGCTGTCCACGGCCTCCAGTAGGCTACAAACACCAGAAACTACTTGCAACTCCTGGACAGAGAGCTAGGGTGAATAAGAAGTCGAGCGGGGTCATATTTCAGGGCCCAATGCATGGTAGTAGCTGTATCTTAAATCACGCATACAGATCTCAGTGCTTAAGGTCGGCTTCAATGAAACAACCCACCATGTACTCCTACATGGCCTCTCATCGATACCTTTACCAAATCGTGTTCACCACACCACTCTCATTACCCACATAATCATTTCACTCCAGCCCATCACCCAGATGAACCAGACCTGACACGACTCTAAGCATAGCAGGCATAGCAAGGTAGGAACAACACATACATATGGCTCAAGCAACTCCTACACATGCTAGTGGGTTTCATCTAGTTACTGTGGCAATGACAGGTCATGCAGAGGAAATGGGTTCAACTACCGTAGCACACAGCAGTTTGAAACGCGTTGTCTTAATGCAGTAAAAGAGAGCAGGAGCGAGAACATGGGATTGTATCGATATGATCAAATGGTTGGTTGCTTGCCTGATGGTTCGATGCACGGATACGGTTCTTTGTTAGGGTAATCACGGTACTCTTCGGGGACAGAACCTGTCGCAAGGGCATCGATACACAAGCATCACCAAACAATGTGCAACAATATGATGCATGCATGAAACATGGCAATATGAGTGTATTGGGCTAATGCAACTAAAACCAGAAGGGTTTGAACAAATTTGAATCAAGGATTCAAATTTCAAATTCAAATATGGCCTTTTAAAGTGCTTTTCCTTGTTCTGCTTAAACATCAATTTAACTTGTTTGATCATGCATGAAAATAGTACAGATGGATAGATTGGATTTTTCTGATCATTTTTCATATATAATTTGTCCAATTTGGAGTTACAGAATAAAAGTTATGAATTTTTGAAGTTTAAATAATATTCTGGAATTTCCTGATTTAAATTAAATCCAGAAAATCAATTACTGCGTCAGCCTGACGTCAGTGTGACGTCAGCAGGTCAACGGAACTGGTCCAGGTCAAACCTGACAGTGGGTCCCGCATGTCAGGGTGATTATTTTAATTAAAACTTAATTAAAACTAATCCTGTTTAATTAACAGGGCTGGGCCCCACCTGTCATTGACTCAGGGCCCACCCGTGGTCAAAGTTAATGTCGGCTGCCGGCGTTTAGTCGCCGGCGAGCCCGACGCGGCGGCGGAAGTGGTTTTGGTCATTTCGGCCACCAAACGGACCGCGGAGACCACCGGAGTGGAGCTGAGGCCAACCCGCAGCTCTTGGCGGAGCCCGTTGGGGTCGGGGTGGCCGAAGTCGACGGCGGCGAGTGTCAGGACCCCGACTCGATGTCACATCGATCTAGCTGGTAACACCTCATATCACTTTGCGGCCTCACGCACGGTATCCCCACGGGTGTCGTCTTACCTTTTCCCGGGACCGTTTGCGCCTTTTGGCTCACGTATATGATAGTGTCGCTAGCATCCATATGATAAAGAGCCCGGGCTGACATGACTAGTCGTAAACCCAAAGTGGCACAGACTTACAGGGACAGGCATCCATGACCCAGCTTCGAACGTGTCGGTCATCAGCAAGTGGGTCCGGGCTGTAGCACTGGGCTAGCAGGACTCCGGTAAACCGGGCTGTAGCGGGCTAACAGGACTCCGGTACTCAAAGCGTGACATTTCCCCGAGGGGACAGACACAGGAACGAAGAAGGACACATGCCGGCCAGCCTAAGTGTTCCAGAGCAGTAGCAAGCTACCATGGCTCAGCGGTAACACTAGGAGACATTTCCCGGTAAGAGA
Source organism: Triticum dicoccoides (assembly GCF_002162155.2). Classification (NCBI taxonomy): domain Eukaryota; kingdom Viridiplantae; phylum Streptophyta; class Magnoliopsida; order Poales; family Poaceae; genus Triticum; species Triticum dicoccoides. The sequence continues at coordinate 791,044,886 of NC_041385.1, read as the reverse complement.
GGCTACTAAAGATAAACAACTAGATAGTCAGATCCCACACATACCAAGCATTTCAATCATACACACAGTATGCTCGATATGTGCAAATACAACGAAGCATCACAACATGACTCTACGACTCAAGTACTTTATTTAAGGCTCAGGAAGCCATACATAACATACACAAAGGTACGGGTCTCACGACCCGACATACAAGTCATACAGTCATACAACCAGCGGCGGAAGTAACTTGTCTGAGTACAGACAACTAGTAAAATAAAAGAGGCTTGGAAAGCCTAGCTATACTACGTGGTCCTTCACAAGCTCAAGGTCACCACCTGGGTCTTTAGCCTACTCGTTGATGTCAACGTCTACATAGAACCCATCAGAAGGGGTTGCAGCGTCTTCTGTAAAATGTAAATTATAGCAACATGAGTACAAAGGTACTCAGCAAGACTTACATCAGATCCTACATACATGCATATTATCAAGAAGGGTTGGTGGAGTTATTGCAGCAAGCCAGCTTTGACTCTTGGCTAGACTATCCTACGATACTTCAACTTGAAATGGTTTTTCGCACACGAGTCCACTACTCACCACTTCAATACACTACCGAGGATCCACCTCCGTCTTCCTACGGAAGAGCCATCCTCGGCACTCACACTTATCTTGAGGCTTTTAACAGTTTCAATTTACTTGTCTATGAACTGTATAGGCAACCAAGTAGTCCTTTACCGCGGACGCGGCTATTCGAATAGATTATGATAACCCTGCAGGGGTGTACTTCTTCATACATGTTTCCACCACTTAGCGTCTGCACACGACATGTGCTCGGCAGACTTCAAGCGAAAACCGACGTGGGTGTAGACCACGACCTACCTAAACACTTAAGCCTCTAGTCCAGGTTTATCGCCTATTCAGGTTCCATCCGCAGGGAGTCCGGCCGGGGTTTCCCATACGGCCCCGAACGATGTGAACAGGGTTCCCGAGATACCTAACGGGTATTCGGTACACCCGGCCACGTACCTACCGCATCACAGCCCACCCCTACGGTCAGCGCTGTCCACGGCCTCCAGTAGGCTACAAACACCAGAAACTACTTGCAACTCCTGGACAGAGAGCTAGGGTGAATAAGAAGTCGAGCGGGGTCATATTTCAGGGCCCAATGCATGGTAGTAGCTGTATCTTAAATCACGCATACAGATCTCAGTGCTTAAGGTCGGCTTCAATGAAATAACCCACCATGTACTCCTACATGGCCTCTCATCGATACCTTTACCAAATCGTGTTCACCACACCACTCTCATTACCGACATAATCATTTCACTCTAGCCCATCACCCAGATGAACCAGACCTGACACGACTCTAAGCATAGCAGGCATAGCAAGGTAGGAACAACACATACATATGGCTCAATCAACTCCTACACATGCTAGTGGGTTTCATCTAGTTACTGTGGCAATGACAGGTCATGCAGAGGAAATGGGTTCAACTACCGTAGCACACAGCAGTTTGAATCGCGTTGTCTTAATGCAGTAAAAGAGAGCAGGAGCGAGAACATGGGATTGTATCGATATGATCAAATGGTTGGTTGCTTGCCTGATGGTTCGATGCACTGATACGGTTCTTCGTTAGGGTAATCACGGTACTCCTCGGAGGCAGAACCTGTCGCAAAGGACACCGATACACAACCATCACCAAACAATGTGCAACAATATGATGCATGCATGAAACATGGCAATATGAGTGTGTTGGGCTAATGCAACTAAAACCAGAAGGGTTTGAACAAATTTGAATCAAGGATTCAAATTTCAAATTCAAATATGGCCTTTTAAAGTGATTTTCCTTGTTCTGCTTGAAACATCAATTTAACTTGTTTGATCATGCATGAAAATAGTACAGATGGATAGATTGGATTTTTCTGATCATTTTTCATATATAATTTGTCCAATTTGGAGTTACAGAATAAAAGTTATGAATTTTTGAAGTTTAAATAATATTCTGGAATTTCCTGATTTAAATTAAATCCAGAAATTATAGTTATTGCGCCAGCATGACGTCATCATGATGTCAGTGGTCAACTACGGCTGGCTGAGGTCAAACCTGACGTGTGGGGCCCACACGTCAGTGACAGGGGGGGTCAAACAGGGTTAAATTAATCCTAATTACTAATTAGTGGCGCTGGGGCCCACTGGTCAGTGTCAGGGGTTAACTAACAGTGGTTAGCGCTAATCCTAATTAGCTACAGGGCTGGGCCCACCTGTCAGGGACTCAGGGGGTGTCCTGCCGTGGTCAAAATGGGTCAAACCCACCGGCGACGTGACGCCGGCGAGGTCTGAGACGGCGGCGCGACGCGGGATCGCGCTACAGGGCACGGGCGAGGCCGTGCTTGGGCTCGTTGGAAAGCTCTTGCTCCCGCGCGTCGAACGGTGGCCGTGGCTGGGCCTGGGGTGGCCGGAGTCGACGGCGGCGAGCTCGGCTGCGGCCGCCGGAGTTCGGGTGCGGTCGGGATCGATGTTGCAGGGGGTTTGGGGAGGCGTTAGTGTGTGCTGCGTGATCCTAGTGAGGTGTGGAGCACGATAGTGTGCTCGGTTGGGTGCTACTGTGACCGTGGTCACGACGGCGACATCGCCGGCGGCGTGGAGCTCTCGGCCAAAGTGGGGCTAGGGCCTAGAGTTCGGGAGAGACCAGGGGAGAAGGGGGAAACGATCCGGGGAATCACCGCGGAGCTGCAGAGGTGGTTAGCAGGCTCGGGGACGCGCTGGAGACGACGAATTCGACGGCGACGATGGTCGGAGCCCGAAGAGGGGAACGGCGACGTGGCGGCGATGCAGGGCTTCCGGAGGCCCGTGGAGCGGTGGGGAGGAAGAGGAGGTTGTGGCGGAGCTCCTGAGCTAGTCGGGGGAGCGAGGGGTGGCCGGAGATGGCTGCTATGGCGAACGGCGGCGACGGTGGTGTTCGGCCGTGTGAGAGAGAGAGCGAGGGAGAGGAGGGGAGAGCCGGGGGAGAGTGAGAGAGAGCAGGGGGACGGCGTGGCGTCGTCCAGGGGCATCGAGGCGAGGAGGGGAGGGCAGGCAGGCAGGGAGAGAGGTGGCGTGGCGTGGTGGCGGGCGCGCGCGCCGGCCACACTCCCCTCCCTCTGTCGGGACGAAGACGACAGAGGAGGGAGGCGGGCTGGGCCGCCTGCTGGCTGGGCCGGCCAGCTGGCTGGGCTGCACAGGGAGGAGCCCAGGTAAGCTTTTCCCTTTTATTTTTTTCTGTTTTCTAATTTCTGACATTTGTTTTGATTTAAATAATATATTAAATCATTTATTTAACTTATGCCAATTTTTGCAGGGGCTAGATATAGAGCTCCTTTATAATTGGCATAATATTTGGACATATATTAATATATATAGAGATATATTTCCAAAGCAAATATTTATGCATTAGTTCCAAATGCCCAAAATAAATGTCCATGAGCCACTAAAAATATTGGTTTGATTTTTATCTCTGTCCAATATTTTCAGAGAGCAACATGAGCATTTTCTTGGACCCTTTTGGAGAAATTTTTATTTGGATCATTTTCAAAATGATTCTGAGGGTTTCACAGATCCCCATTTCAAGTTTCTGATGAAAGAGTAAACATGATGCAACACTCTAATGCATGACTAGCTAGGGTGTGACACAAGCAGGCCTTCTAGGTGTTGTCCACCCCATATGGAAAGCATAAGGAGCCATTGGGCCGGGGGCTGCCCCCATCCTCCATTGAAGTCTCTCATGTAATATGGCGCATAGGAGGGTTGTGACATCCATGGTGTCGGCGCCCATGACCCATATGGCCTTGCATAGCGTCAAAACTCTTGCTCCCAAAGCGATGTTGAACGCTTCGAATGTGATGGCCGATTAGAGCTAGAACCGGCCGCTTGACTTGCATATTTGGATAGCAACATATTAAAAGTTGGCCTGATTCTCTTGCGCTTAGCTTCACTCTTTCCCCACTTGCCAACTTCTGAATTCTTGGGCTTGATAAATTTAACATGAGTATCTTCTTGTACTTGTGGTTGCGCCCCGAGTGCAGGATTTTTTATGGTGATCTTCAATACTTCCTTGCCACCAGATTGCTTATCAAGCACAACCTCTCGTCCCAAGACTTTGTCGCCCTCCTTGCCTTTCCTAGTTTCACCAATAAGAACATTATCTTTATTAGCAGATTCGGCTATGCTAGGCCGAATCAACATTTTCTTTCCCTCCAAGTCCATGGTGTTTATCGGGAAGGGTTGTTTATCAACTTGCATCTCAGCAAAGTTCAACCGTCCATCATTAATGGCCGATTGTATCTGTCGTCTGAAAATATTGCAGTCGTTAGTAGCATGAGAAAATGAATTATGGTACTTGCAATAAGCACGTCGTTTCAGCTCCTCAAACGGCGGTATGGTGTGTGATATTCTAATCATCTTATCTTGCAAGAGAGCGTCAAATATTTTATCACACTTTGATATATCAAAAGTAAACCTCACCTCCTCATCACGATTCTTGCGAATCGGCTTAAGAGCATTGCACATATAGGGTTTGGCCTTTGAGGACCAAACAAATTCAGTAGTATAGACATCAACTTCATCGTCCGAATTATCATCATTGTGTTCAACCATATGCATTCTAGGATGATCGGTTGTAGACCTATGGACCTCTTTACTTCGACTCTCTTGGGCCAAAGCTTTTTGTAAGACTTGATTAATGCTCAAAAACTCATAACTTTCTAGCTTCTCTTTAATGTGAGTTTTCAAACCATTAAGAACAAGATCTGCCAAGTCTCTCCCAGTTATCACTAAGCTATAACACCGGTTTTTTATATAAATCTCTTGACATAATCAGTGACCGATCCATCATGTTTTTGCCTAACCGATGTAAGATGTGACAACTTCAGCTCATTATCACCGCTATAAAAGTGACCATGAAACTTTTGCTCTAATTGCGACCATAAGAGAATTGAACCATGTGGTAAAGCAGCAAACCATGAAAATGCGGTGCCAGTTAAAGACAAAGGAAATAAATGCACTTTCAACTCTTCTATGGAACCTGCTTCACCCAACTGTGCTAGATACTGACTCACATGCTCCCAAGTCGTTTTCATACCCTCACCACTAAATTTAACAAAATCAGGAACCTTATAACCTTGAGGGTAAGAAATTGCATCGAAGTGTTCAGGATAAGGCTTTTGGTACACACGACTCTTTAGTTTCGGCTCGTTTCTGAAAGTTTCTAGAAACATCTTATGCAAATCCTCCCTTAATTTAGCTAAAATTGGATCCGAGGTAGATGAAGATGTTTGTGGCAATGACATAGGAGCAACCTGAGTACAACCTATTGGTGCCACTTGTGGGATGGGCGCCGAACCATAATTCGGCAGAAGACCAAACATGCTTGCGCCTATGGGTGGTGTGACAAAGTGATTCGGCGACGCCGAATTGGGCACACTCATAATAGGATTAGGGTATGTAGGTGTAGCCACAAGCTGGTTGGTTTGAGTAGGGTAAAAATTCAACGGCATATTATATTGTTGTTGGATAGGTGGTGCCGATGAAATAGGTAAAATTGGACTAGGGTTTTCAGATATACCAACAGTACCACTAGATGATGGAGGCATATTTTTCTGAGCATTAGCACTAGCCACAAAAGAATTGTATGCCATCACATTACCCTTACTAACAAGACTTTCAATCACAGCCACTTGCTCTGGAGAAAAAACTTTACTCACAGTGATCAAATCTTGTTCGTCTGAGGGGAGGAAAATTGATGTTTCCAGCCGGAGTGATGTTGCCTTGACGGTCCTTCTTGAAACTTGAAAGAAACGCTTCCAAATCCTCCTCCTCGCGCTTCTTCTTGAGCGCCTCAAAAGCCTCTTCACGCTGCTTCTTGCGTGCTTCGTAGGCTTGGCGATGTTCATCTGATAGTTCATCAAGACTGGGCTTAATGATGTTATCGGTGTCAACTTCTGAGGGCTTGGGGAGATTAACCATGGTTGATGATGATTCTTGATCTTTCTTCCCCAGCGGAGTCACCAAAAAGTATGTTCGCACACGAACACATCACCGTGTACCTCCAACACCGAGGGTGATGTACCGCAGCTCACGTCGAAGGAGACCCGTCCGGAAGCGCGGTACGCAAGCAATCCGGCGGGTGCTTTTCAGGACCCGAAACCCCACGCGCCCGGGAGGGAACCCGTCTGGACGCGCGGCGGCTATGGGCTGCCCTAGGCCGGTTCGCCCGACCCTAGAGCCTCGAGGATCGCTGCCCTTCAACACGAAGAACAAACGAAGAACGAGAGAGAAATAACTAGGGAGATGTAAAACTAGGGTAAAAAGTAGATGGATTTTGCGATTGTGCGTTGTTGTTCAATTGGCCGTCACCCCTTAGGTATATAAGAGGCGGCTGGACTTCCCGTGCAAGGAAAAAGCTTGGATTCACGTCCAAAACCCTAGTCAAATTTGGATTGCTTTTATCCGGACTTTACAAAACTGTTCGGTTTAAACTGGCTGCATCTTGCGGGTCCTTTTTGTGGCAGTAAACGACCTCGGATGAAAACGAGTCCAAAAGCTATTTTGACCGTTTCGACGAGGCGAAAAACTTTGATGTTGAACGCTTTTCGATTTGAGGCCATCTTCAGGGCCGAATCATTCGCACAAAACAGACTGTCACTCGCGCCACCCATTAGACACATGTCTGGTGGGGGGCGCCATATGTAGCCTTCTGGCAGGGCTGCATTCGAATGGTTCTAACTTTTGCATACCAATTCGGATTAGAACGATTTTTAAATTAAGGCAGTCTTGGGGGCGTCTTGGGGGACGAAACGAAACGAAGACAATCCATGTAGATCATTTTTCCATACAAGGCAGTCTTGGGGGCGTAATCAGCCGAATAGTGTTCTGAATACAAAATCTCAGTATTTCGAACACAATTTCGGCCTTCGAGACGGAACATCAAAGTTTCTTCTTTTGACGATACGGAACTTTCTTACTTTAAGCACTTCTCCATTTGAAGCCATCTTAATTATGTTCTTGGTCGTGTCAAAATCTGCTGTCAACAGAAATGACACAACAATAGGAGCCTCATTAATTTATTGGAATAAGCCACGACGTCTTGTGCGGTCGGGCTGGTCGGGCGCGTCGGGTGCGCGCGAGTCATGCGGGACGCACTGGTACGGTCGGCCTCGTCGGGCGCGTCGGATGCGCGCGGGACGTGCGGGTCGTACGGGTGCGGTCGAGCTCGTCGGGCGCGTCGGATGCGCGCGGGACGTGCGGGACTCACCGGTGCGGTCGGGCTCGTTGGGTGCCCATGGAACGTGCGGGACACAAGGACGGTGTGCATGCTAGTTTGGCAGTGTACGGGGCCGTTGGTGTGGCTGCGTAAAGACTGAACTTGACCGTGCACTTAGCTAGGAGTAGCCGTTGGTGTGGCTGCATGGTCGATGGTGTGGCCGTTGAGGATATACTGTCCACACACTGGATATCGACGTGCATGCAGTAGGTCGTTAGTGCATGGAATTAGTTGGGTTAGTGGCCGAGGATGGTGGCCAGGTTAGTGGGTGCGTCTGCCTCCTGTGTATATATATATAAGTCAGTTGAGTCAATGAGAAAAAGAAGCTGAGAGGGCTGGAAAAACAATGTAGCCACCGAGTGATCACCAAAGGAGCCTTTTGGCAAAGCTTGTGTATTCTTCCTTGGTGCATGTGTGCGTGGGTGTGTGTGTGTATGAAGTTTCTCCTTGTGTGAGGCAAGAGGTAGAAGAAGAGCGGCACCGCGAGAGGCGGCGCCAACATAATTTAGAAACAATCAAACAAACAAAATCTGAAATGTTACGGAACAATTGGTTCAGATTTTCACTAGAGCACACAGTCAGACGTAATAGGAATCCTACATTACAATAGTTGGAAATGAAACACACAAAAAACCTACTATTTCCCAAATGCTACACTAAAGATGAAATGACAGAGCAGTACATGCGTCTTATGTTGTAAATTCCAGAAAAAAAAACAACATGACATGGCCGATTTCGAATGAAGAAGTGTGCTAAAAAGGCGCCTCAAAATAGTATAATAGCCTGTACTTGGGAATAAAATCCAAAAGCTAGAACTAAAATTTCAAATTCATGGAGAGGCAATGCCACATGCATTTAGAAATAAATAAAATCTGGAAGGTCAATAGAACAGTTGATTCGAGCACATAATTAGATGTCAAAATGCCAAGGAACCATAGATTAAAATAGCCCGCGAAATAGTCGCGATAGCTGCGCTATAGTTGCCCGGGAGCCTCGCCGCTACGCTATAGCTGCTGTCGCGAAATCCTTCAGAAATCCTTCAGAAATCAACCAGAAAAAATTTCGCTATTTGCCGCGATTGCCCGCTATGGCGACCGCTATAGCTGCTGGGAGAGGCTGCCGCGAAATTATTTCTCCCGCGATTTTAATCCATGCTAGGAACACTACATGCCAATCGTTTGAAATGAAAACATGAATAAAACCTCCAGTTCAAGACGACATGACGAAAGAATCCTATCAGGGCCCGCCATCCTACAAGGAAAGCTAACCACAAGTTTGACCCAACTAGCATGGAACTGCTGCCATACCCACCACACAGCCTTACTTCTCTATTTTTCCTCAGATACGTACAGAACACATCGAATTGAGGCACCCTGATGTTGAGATTTTCTATTGTGTTAGATGGTATACTGAATTCACAAAGAAGACAGAGGACAGTAAGCTGTTCTGCCAATGCAAACAGGAGTGAAATATCATTTGCAATCTTTAAGGCCACCCGCAAATTCTAGGGGCAGGGGGGTGTGTCTCTCAAGATTGAAGCAGTTTGCTACTTCACAAATTTCATATGGTCTCCCGCAAGCTTAACAAATAAGTGTTCAGTGTAGACGCCAGGGTTTTTTTTAAGAAAAGGAGGATGACCCCCGGCCTCTGCATCTGGGCGATGCATACGGCCACTTTATTAATTATTCTCACAAGACCTTACGAAGCCATACAACAGCAAGACTAAAGGCACCGTCTAAGCAACTACTGTCGCTAAAGCTATCCAATTGATGAAGGGGCGCAGATAGTCTGGGCCTAATACCAAACAGACATCGCAGCCAAACCTAAACATTTAAGACCTGAGGTCCCAACCAGGACGCCTGCCGGTTATGGGGCACCTATCAGTCTGGCGCACTCCTCAACCAGGACGCCTGCCGGGTATGAGGCCGCCGCAGCCACCTGCCACCAATCCATCTTCAGTGATGTACTGCTGCATCAACCTTGTCCAGTCTAACTGCCGTCGATGCCACCACGACACCAGACAGCGCCACCTCCCCGCGCGAGTTCATCTCCGCGCATCGGACTCCTAATCTCCACCGCGCCACGCCACCAAGATCCGCCGCCATCAATGTAAGTACCAGCCCACCAAAGAAACCGTCCTCTGTTCCCCGAGCCCGTGTGTACCTCCATGAATGACGCCCTCAAGGGGAAAACGACACCAGAGCGCCACCATCATCCGATCAACTGATCTAGGGTTTCCTCCGAAGGTAGCAGAGAGTGACCTTGATCTTCTCCACGGCGATGCCTTCAAGAAGGGAACGACACAGACAGCGCCGCCACCGCCGGCCTTTGCAGTAGTCAAAAGCAAGTTTTCACTCAGATCTGTTCGAAGAAACTTCATCTCTCGTGCACGGGCCACCGCGTCCTGCGACGTCCCCGGGAGCGGGATCCCAAGATCCGCCGCCACCGACGCCACCACAAGGACCCACCACCCGACTGTCATACCTGAAGGGGACGACGCCACCACCGTTCTCGGATCCGGCATCACGCCAACGCCTTCGGCCACTCCCAATCAGATTGGTGAAGGAGGATAGCCAACACGAGCGCCCACCATCGCTTAGGAACGCCGGACGGCGCTCGAGCCGGACCACCCGAAGGAGAACCGATCTGGGGCGGGAAACTCAGATCCGCCGCAGCCAGCCCACACAGCGCCGCTGGGATCCCATCGGGCCGCCGCCCGAGCGCGCCAACTCCGACTCCATGTTGTACGCCCAGGGATGCCCATGCATCTCAGCCAGAGGATCCCCTCGTGAAGAGAGGAGGAAGGCCCGCCGTCCGCTGTCCGCCGGGCGAGCTTCGCTCGCCGGCCTCCTTGAGCGGCGTCGGGGAAGAAGGGGAGGAGGGAGGTCAAGGGCGGCGGCGGTTGGGGCGCCCGAGTCGCCCACTCGAGGCGACGCGAGCGAGCGAGAGAGAGAGAATCGAGGAAGCAAAAAGACTAGTTCATAACCATACGATGCTGTCAGACAATTACAGAGAGAGAGGCCAGGGTTAGCTGGAGACAATGGAACAGAGCACATACGTGTAAAGGACACGTAGGCTTAGGTACGAAGCAGGTTCCACGACTCCCTGAAAATTAATGGAAGGACAACTAATGTGCTCACCAACCTTCCTCGATCTAAGCATGACGAGCACTTACAAAAGAGTGAGGCCGTGTTTGTGAGTTCTACTTCTTGTAGGCTCTAACGATGTTATCAGGAGAGCAGTAGCAGTCAAACCAATATGTTGTCCCGAGCGAGAGAACACAGTGAAACTAAATCGTGGGGTGGATCCATTATGAAATAGTACGAATGGGAGGCATATGCAAACGCATCGTCCCAAAGAATCGCATAGGATGCAGAATCAATTCAAGACACAGTATTTTCGAGGAGGGGAGCCAGCAGCGGGAGCTCTGCGAGACTCACGGAGGGGATAAGGTCGCAGTACAGTTCCGCCCAACCTTGTCCACCTCATTTCAAGCATATACTGAAAGAGTGACTGCTCGAAAACTGCAAATCATGTCGACCTCACGAAGATCTAGAGCAAGGAAAGCAAAGGGGAGGATGGGTGTACCTCGCTGAAGGCCGCCGCATGCCTGGTCGCCGGACTCGCTGCGCCGCTCTGGGCAACGGCGGGTCGGGGGTGGGTCCTGTTGTGAGATCTGTAATGGCTGTCAGCCGTAGGAGCCGGCCGCTGGAGGCGAGACAAGCGGACAGGCACAGAGAGAGAATCGGGCTGGGCCGGGTCCAAGACGAACGAGCCGAGACAGGAAAGCTCGGTGTAGTCTTTGTTTTTTTTATGGACTCTGCTGTAGTCTCTTTGTGCATGATCACAACTGTCATCTTTTTTTTTCCTAATATAAAAATATACAACTGGCCTAGTTTTTGTTCTTTTACAGAAGTACAACGTAGGAGTACCGATACAACTTAACGAGACCAATGGTCTGTTTGGTTTATGCCTCCGACCAAACTTTAGATAGTCAAAAAGATTGTTGAACATTGGCGAGAAAAATTGCAGAGTTGACGAAAGGATATTGGTCCCATGGTATATCAAAAGACTGGCAATCCTCCAAACAAAATCCAACATTTTGCTGATAGCAAAAAAATGGCAATGTGTGCATTAGTCATAATCTAAACACATCCCAAGAGTTTTTGAATGTGTTGATCTCGTTGGGCCTCGAGCTCCTTCAGAAGCTCAAGGAGCCCAATCTTGTTTTCTTTTCATCATTTGCTTGCTTTGCTCCATGAGAAAAACAAACTTCAAAAATCCTCTCACAGTTTTTATAGTTGTGACTACAAAATTCAAAACCTAGCCATAGTCCTAAACATGATGACATACATTTGGAAACAAAATTTGGCACTCTCGATTTGGAATTTTCTCAAAATTTGCCACCCGATAATCAAGCATGCAGTTTACTGAAGACTGCTTTGTGATCAATACCCTATTATCTGGACACAATTCTACCTTTTAACACCCTGTTATAAAACAGATGACATGACTTGTTTCAAATGGACAAGAGTACTAAGAAGTTGCCTCGAGATAGTATAACAACCTGTAGTTGAGAATAAAGTTCAAAATATAGAAATAATTTTTCAAACTCATGGAGTGGCAATGCAGCATGCATTTGGTAACAAACAAATTTAGTATGGCATGGAACACCAGATTCGGATTTCACTAGAGCATACAATCAAACATTAATATGCATGGGAGACCTATGTGCTAATTGTTTGAAATCAAAGACTAATAAAATACCCGGTTCACGGTGACATGATGGAAGACTTATATCAAGACCCTCCATCCTACGGGTAATGCCAACTACAAGTTTGACCAAGCTAGCATGGAACCACCTGCTATACCCGTCACACTGTTCTCGCCCCCGCGTCGCCCTCCCTGGCGACACAAGGGAAACTGCATCCGCGGCCGCCGGGCAACTGCTCCTCCGCCCGCCCCCGCTGCGCCGCTGCCGCAGGGCCGGCCGGCGAAGCCGCGCCGCGCCTCAGGATGTCGGTGGCGGGGCGAATCCGTTCCGCTCCAACCCCCGCCTCCCCCACCACGCGCTTCCCCGCCCCCAGATCTGCCACCGCCGCAGGACTCCACCATGCCCGTTTCCGCTGCGCTGCCGCCGGGGGCCGACCAGCTTGGTCGGGCCGCTCCTCGGGAAGACGGCGGCGGGATCGGATCCGCCCCCGCCGTGCCTGCTAAAATCAAGAAGATAGTCATCCAATTTGGAGGGGTTACAGCCTTACATGTGGCACCGTCGGCACCTGGGGTTAACCATCTCTTATCTGCTGATGACAGCCTGCTGTTTTTCAAGGCAAATAGTGTCGGAGCTAAGGAGGTAAACCAAGTCTTGGACACATATTGTAGAGCAACTGGTGAGAGAATCAACCATGCAAAATCATCTATTTATTTTAGCATAGGAGTTCCAGAAAGCGTCCACAATGATATCAAGGTTGCTCTAAATGTTCCTAGCGAAACTCTGAATGAGAAGTACCTCGGTATGCCCCCTGACATTAGTAATAGCAAGAATGGAGCTTTCAAATATTTGAAAAATCGGTTATGGAGTAAAGTGCAAGGTTGGATTGAAAGTTCCATGGCTTCTGCGGGCAAGGAAGTACTTCTTAAATCAGTGGCCGAAGCTCTCCCTTTGTACTCCATGTCTTGCTTTAAATTGCCGAGGGGTCTATGTGAGCACCTAAATAAGTTGATAAGAAAATTCTGGTGGGGCTGTAAGGATGGAAAAAGGAAACCACATTGGGTTTCTTGGAAGGAGATGACCCAGCATAAAGGAATGTGGGGTTTGGGTTTTAAGGATTTTGAGCTTTTTAACATGGCGATGCTAGCGAAGCAGCCGTGGCACCTTATCCAACAACCAGATAGCATATGAGCACGCATGCTTAAGAGTGTATATTATCCGGGGGAGACTTTCTTGAACTCTGTCTTAGGAAATCAACCAAGCCAGGTTTGGAGAGCTATTACAGAAGGAAATGATGCTCGGAAACAAGGATTGATACACCGCATTGGTAATGGACAAACCACGAAAATCTGGGAAGATAATCAGGTCCCACAAGAGGAGATGATGAGGCCTTATGGACATCTTCATCCAAACCCACCGATCTATGTATCCGTGCTCATAGATCAAACCTCAGCCTCATGGGACAAATAGCGAGTGAATGCTACATTTCCGCCTATGGATGCAAGGTGTATCCTCGGTATTCCTTTGTGCACAAAAAATATAGAGGATTTTTGGAGTTGGAGCCATGAAAGGTCTGGCTTTTTCATGGTCAAAAGTGCTTACCGGACGCTAGTAAGTACTAGGTCGCGGAGGGAAGCTTGGTTGGAAAATAGAGCGGGATCCTCAAGCAAAGCTTAGGAGGAAGGAGCATGGAAAACACTATGGAAAGTTCAAGTTCCGGCAAAGATCCGTATGTTTCTGTGGAGTATCTAAACATTCAATACCAACAAACGATGTCCGGGCGCATCGACATATGACAGATTCCAGCTCATGCTGCATGTGTGGCCAGCCGGACTCGTGGAGACATTCCCTACTGTAGTGTACAATGAGACGATCGATGTATATGGGCTCTAGTAGATGAAGAACACTCGCAACAGCTAGCATTAGTAACGGAACCTAACGCGATGCAATGGCTCTTTACTCTCATGGAGATACTACCACATGATCAGTTCATTAAGCTCACTGTAACACTATGGACTGTCTGGGCTGCACGCTGCAAAGCCATCCATGAGGGCATTTTTCAGAGCCCACAGAGTACTCATGGATTTATATGCAGGTTTATACAAAAGCTATCAGAGAACCAGAGCAGAGCACCTCAAGGCGAGGAACAGGAGAGGTCCAACAAAACCAGCGGCCGTAAGCCCCTCCGCCGGGTGTGGCCAAAATCCATGTTGATGCTGCATGTCATCGAGGCACAGGAGGGATCGCAGCAGCAGTGTGTAGAGACGCAATGGAAACTTCATGGGGAGCTCCGTCTTAGGCATAGTAGGTGTTGATGATCCTGCCATCCTCGAGACGGTTGCATGCCGGGAGGCACTTGCCCTAGCCCAAGATCTAAACCCCCATGATGTGGTAGTGGCGTCGGATGCAAAGGACGTCGTGGGTGCAATCAACAAGTCATGCCAGGGTTCAAATGGAGCCATCATTGCTGAGATAAACAGTTTATCTTCTTTGTTTAGCGTTTCTTTTACTTTTGAATCTCGTGTTGTCAATGTAGAGGCACATAGTTTAGCCAAGCATGCTTTTTCATTGGGACCGGGGCGCCACGTGTTGTTAGGCCAATCCCATGATTAGCGTTGTATCCAACAAACTGTGGAATTTCTGAATAAAGCTTGCTTTAATCGCTAAAAAAGTCTTTTAAGAGATTTTACCGTCGACTATATACGAAGTAAAATGAGTGACCCTTATATACTCTAAAAGTCTTAGTGATGAGGCGGTTTTTCTAACAAGTGATATTCTTCTTCGGACATCCATCATTCATACGGCAAAGCAGACCATTGTGAAACAAGTGCCATGCATACCCGTCACTGTTTGTGTTATCAAGTTAGTTGTTGAAATTCACATCAATCGTATTAGGCTGTTCGTAATGGGAGTATCATACCTAGTACTCCCTCCGTCTAAAAATACTCATCGCAGAAATTGATAAAAATGGATGTATTTAGAATTAAAATATGACTACATACATCCATTGCTCCAGCAAGTATTTCCGGACGGAGGGAGTATCATGCATACAACTAGGCAATTCTGATAAGGTGACACAGAATTAAATGAAAAAATAGAGGGTTGAGTATCATATAATGACACTGTATCATAATAAATGCTATGCTACTACGTGGCATGCATGACAGTAAATAAAGTCATCTGTGATACTCATATATGATACTATGCATTAGGGGTAGTATCATATAGTAGTATCATATGCATGATAATAACTTATGATACTACCCATTACGAGCAGCCTCAGTACTTGAAAGTACAAAAAAATTCAGTAATTTTTTCGATAAAGGGTGGTTTTATTATCTCAAATGTAGCATCATGTTGATACAAAGCATTATGAGTAACACCCTGCCTCTGTATAGTTGGGATGCACACAGCCAAGTCTGACAAAAATCACGAAATAAAAACCAACAAATCGGCAATAGTAGAGTCCTATGGACTGTCATTATGCCTATGTTGAAGGGGTGGTGGATCGATCCGTAGGTTATGCTGCCACCCATGTTGAAAAAAATATCTTCATAGCTACCTGCTCCAATCATGTACACATTGCCATGATCAACGATTGGTACTCCAGCCGTTATAGCATCGACCACATAGGTCATCAGCAGTGATCAGATTCGACGTATATGCATCTCAACTCTATTATTTCCTCAAATGGAAGGTAGCCTAAATTTGAGGTGACCGCGGATGGACCAAAGTAATAGGCAGTGCATAAGGGATCAAAACTAGCACCAAGACAAATATGCATATAATTGAAAGGAAAACAGATAAAGTTGTGTACGGAATTGATCCGTTTTTGTATCTCTACCTCCTCAGAACCTAACCTCAAGTGCAACCGGCTTTCATCTCACACACAACATGGGGTCCATCCAAATCTATCTATCTATTATATAATTATTAAGACAAGAGTAAAACAAGCGACCACATGCATCCACACGTATTTAATTTTCACAGCCGTTAGTTCTTAGATATAAATGATTGAGATTTAGAGATATAACGTTACATACAAAAAATTGTGTAGGGATATATTGCGTTGCACATGTGAAGTCCGTCGCGTAGATGTACCTTTTTTATTTTGAGGATCTCACGTACATGTACCTAAGTAAAAAAAAATAGATACGTCTGTTCAAGGAAGGAGATGAGCCTGTTCAAAGGAGCGATCCCGTCTCACCATCGCTTAGCCCACACGTCATGTACCTCCACAAGAGAAAGAGTCCAATTCGAAGATGTCATGTGCCTCTACCCATCGCTTAACCCACACGTCACGGAGATGCCTGAGCAATAGCTAGGGTTTCCAATTTGTTGGCGCTGCATACCCCGCACGTCGCACAGTAGCCTGGCAGCTAGGGTTTCCAATTGGGTGACGCTGTACAACCAGGAGGTGGCTTACACACACAGTTGTCAACTACAAACAAGGATGACTACACCAGGAGGTGGTGGCAACCATCAAGTACCGCACCAAGGATCACTACATAGGTCGGTGCCTCCTCAAGATCTTACTCACCGACGACAATGCGGCGGACGATACTAGGCACATGATCTTCAGCACCGAAGGTCCACATCATGGCTGGTATGTTATATTATGGACTGTGGTAAATCTCGCTGACTGGATTCATGGCGATGGATTTGTTGGCAGGGGAGGCGCAATCGATCGGGTCGTGGATGGCTTGGAGAAGAACGGTAAGGCCGGATCGTAGATGGCTCCACACCATCGCGAGCAGTATTTGGTGGACTTCGCGAAAAGCAAGGCCAGGCCACCAGCTCTAAATCTACTATCTGTGCGGTGGCCGCGCCTTGCGCACTCCCCTCTCATGGTACAACTGCCTCCAGAAGATGATGCATGCATGGAACAACTGTCCCAGCGGCAACAACGTCTAGATATAACATTGATAATTCCATAGCCGCCAACCGGCACCCATGACTCATCTTTGGCTCATCTATTCTGATGTTTGTTCATCTTCTGCTTACCTCAATTTAGTGGTTTCTGGAACATTTTGATATATTATACGTTTTCTTCTGACATCATATGCAAAAATTATAGCCGTTTTACATTTTCCCTACACTTTTTGCAAAACATGTCCAAATTTAAGTTTTTAAATTTTCCTAACTAGTAGATGTAGTAACATAACTACATCTCGAAGGATTTTAATTTTTAAATTTTTATCATTTTCTTTTGCTTTTT
>NC_041385.1:791024601-791027548 GCF_002162155.2 Triticum dicoccoides | reverse complement strand
GGGGGGGGGTAGAGTTTAAAAATGGGACCTTTATTCTAGGTTTGAGACACAAACCGGGACTAAAGGGCATTGCACCCTTTAGTCCCGGTTCTTGACTCAAACCGGAACTAAAGACCTTTAGTCCCGGTTCGTTTTTCAAATCGGGACTAAAGGGCTCATTTGAACCGGGACTAATGCCTTTACCGCACGAACCGGGACCAATGCTCATATTAGTCCCGGTTCATGACTGAACCGGGACTAATGGACTTATCTGGCCCGAACGAAAGCCCTGTTTTCTACTAGTGAGGAGGGCGAGGCATGGTTTGCAGGATGACACATCTGCTTGCTTTCTATGCCTCCAAGAGGAGGACACCGTCGATCACATTCTGGTGCACTGTAGTTATGCCAAGGAAGTGTGGTACCTTTGCTTTACCAAGGCTGGAGTCGGAGTACCCTACCCGGACTAAAATGCTACCTTCACCGCTTGGTGGCTTCAAGCTAGGAAGAGCGTTATTTCGAGATATAGGAGAGGTTTTGACATGCTTTTGATAGCCACAGCTTGGTCTATTTGGAAACAACGCAACGCACGGGTGTTTGTCACATCACGCAGCAAAGAACACCTCAACTCTTGGAGGACCAAATCATGGATGAGCTGAAGGAGTGGAAGACCGCGGGAGTTGGAAGATTAGAACCTTTCGTGAGAGAGTAGTTTAGTTTGCACCATGTGCTGTGGGTGTTGCTAGCCGGGTGTTCGCATCCATTTCTATTCTCTTGTAATTAGGTTGCTCTCTTCTATAAAAATATGGTACTCCTTTGGCGTACTCTTCAAAAAAGGTCGAAAAGGAAGGAAACTAACTGATGTTGGCCCAGTTGAATAAGCTTTCGTTGGTTTTCAGCGTTTTTGACGATTTCCACTGCCATGGAAAGTCGCCAGCATTCAGGGACATAGCGGCATCGAGCCCCGGGTGCCCTGACGGTAAAATAGCCCCTGCTCCCTTCATTCCCTTATACAAGGCCACTTCATTTTCTGTGTCAAACTTTGACTCATAATTTTGGTCAACAAAATATGGAATCATAAAAAATATATCATCAGAATTTTCTTTGAAATGTGCATCCAATGACATACTTTTTCTAGCATATAACTCACTTTATGTTGATAAAATTACTGGTCAAAATTAGATATAATAATACTGATAGCTACAACTATCCTGACAGTATTGATAGAGTAGCCGTCCGGGTTTATTAGGCCTAAAGACAACTTTTCTTGGACCAAGACACATAGTAATTTGCTCACATTAATTCTTTCATTTCATTCCCAATGCACTCTCTCGCATGCTGCAACCAATGAAAAAGCACACATGCAATGTATTAATTCCCTGGCCATGGCATCAATAAAAATGGCTTTCAATGCAACCAATGAAGTGGTTGCATGCATGCACCTTCCCAAAAGGAGACCCTATAAAAAGGGACATGCTTGTGATGTTGTGAGGCCTAATAAACCCGGACAGAGGGAGTAAGAACAAGGTTTGATTATGTTATATCCTGACCGAGAGAAGACATTGACAATAAATCCTGGGCCCAAAGGTGCCATAGCACCCGGGTGTCACAACACCCCCTTATGCGGTGGTTTTTTTTTCCACGAATGCGCAAAGATTGCATATGATTGCATTGATAGGAGGGGTGAAAAAATACAAAGAGGGATGGCTACCGTGGCCACGCGTAGACAAGCGGGCGCGTGCTCAAGTAGCCGGAGCAGTTAGGGGAGGGGCTGCTTGTCCCCAATACATTGAGCTAGAACCTATCTCTCAGTGATCTTGCTCGCCAAGCTGTTGGCGCCGGCGCTAGCCCACAGGCGAGCGTCGGTGCTTCAAAGATTCGTGCCGGGGCCTAACAGCAGTAGGCCACTTGTGTTGTCATGTAAATTAAGCAGTCAATTTGCAGAGTCAAGCAGGGGCCGTCCTAGGCTGCAGCAGACCCATGGTATGGCAGGATGTTATGCGCCGCAGGGTGGTAGCCCTGGCAGAAGGTCAGACGGGGCGTAGATGAAAGGACATCACATAGGCAGTGCATGCAAGGTGTAGGGGTTTCACATAATTTTTTGTACTGTACCAAGATTTTACCTTATTCCTTCATCAGCGTTGGCACCAAGGTGTGAATAGGAACTTGGTACAAGTATGCACGAGTCCACTGTTTGTACCTGGTACAGTCAAGCTTACAGCGGGTCAACGTACAGATCCATGTATGCTATATTGTATGTACCAGGTATATGTATTGTTTGATCTACGTTTTCAAATGTTTAGTCATTCAGATTGTCAATGACAGTCGATCTATCATATGAACGACATGCATACATGCAAATATAGCATTACCATTTTTTAACGCGGATGTGCAAAACATAGGAAAGTGATTATAGCATTAGCCACCCGCCTGCCTGTACCCAATCCCAGTAGTACTTTGTACAGTGCGTTCACTGCTCACCCAGTGCCCTACTGCAAATTAAAAATATTGCTGCCTGAGTAAGATTCCATGCAGGTCCACAGCCCACACTTTTCTCAGTCAAAACTTGTTGCCCGGTAAAATTGTATTGTTTTTTCTAAGGGACAGATCGAAAACGGCAAACCATGTTGACCTCAAGGAAAGCATAGGGGAGAATGGGGACTTGGGAGTACCTCACAGAAGGCGTCCGCATCATCTCTGGTCGCCGGAATCACTGTGCCGTTCCAAGCAACGGTGGGCATTTGAGATTCGGAAGGGGCAGTCTGCCTTCAGGGCCACCGATGGAGGCGAGACGAACGAACAGGCACAGAGAGACGAAGGAGTTGGAGAGTAAACTTGCTCTATTGATTGATTGATACAATACATCAGTGCTTACATATATATGCCCCATGACGTGGGCACGCAGGCCCGGGCAGTTCGGTTATACATGGAGTTGGCATGCGCTCTACACACTCTGTACAAATACATGTTA
>NC_041385.1:791022372-791024227 GCF_002162155.2 Triticum dicoccoides | reverse complement strand
GTGTGGGAGGACGTTCAAGCTGGAGCGAAACTCAGTGAGGATCGGTGATGGGAGTCCCTTGGTGAACAAGTCCGCAAACTGAGAGCTGGAGGGGACATGGAGAACACGAATTTCACCGAGTGCCACACGATCTCGAACGAAGTGGAGATCAATCTCAATGTTTTTAGTGCGCTGGTGCTGAACCCGATTAGAAGAGAGGTAAGATGCACTGATGTTGTCACAATAGACGATAGTGGCACGAGATGGTGGCCGCTTGAGCTCATGAAGAAGCTGGCGGACCCAACAGGACTCGGCCACGCAGTTGGCAACACCACGGTATTCTGCCTCGGCACTCGATCGAGAGACAGTCGGTTGTCGTTTGGACGACCAAGAGACCAGGCTGTTGCCCAAGAAGACACAGAACCCCGACGTGGATCGACGCGTATCAGGGCAGCCGGCCCAATCAGCGTCTGTGTAAGTCACGAGGTCAAGGGAGGTAGACTTGTAAAGTTGCAAGCCGTAGTGAGTGGTGCCCCGTAGATAGCGAAGAACACACTTTATGAGCTGCATGTGACTGTCTCGTGGTTGATGCATGAAGAGGCAAATCTGTTGGACCGCGTAGGAGATGTCGGGCCGGGTTAGAGTGAGGTATTGCAACGCGCCAGCAAGACTCCGGTAAGTAGTGGGGTTGGAAAGATCGTGGCCGTCGGTAGCTGAAAGTTTGGAAGTGGTGTCTATATGAGTGGGGACAGATTTGCAATTAAGCATGTTGGCGCGGTCTAGGATCTCTAGTGTGTATTGTGGCTGGCATAAAAACAAACCGGAAGTGTTGGGAGTTACATTGATGCCGAGGAAGTGATATAACTCACCTAGGTCAGACATGGAGAACTCGGCCTTGAGAGAGGCAATGATGGAGTGGAGTACGTGAGGTGTACTGGCTGTAAGAATTATGTCATCAACGTACACGAGAAGATATGCAATGGAAGACCCATGTGACAAAATGAAGAGGGAAGAGTCACTGCGAAAAGCGTGAAAACCACGGGAGAGCAAGAACGACTTGAAGCGATGAAACCACGTGCGAGGGGCTTGTTTCAAACCGTAGAGGGACTTACGAAGGAGGCAAACATGATCTGGATGAGAGGGGTCGATGAAGCCGGATGGTTGAGCACAGTAGACAGTCTCTTTAAGCTTGCCATGAAGAAATGCGTTCTTGACATCGAGTTGATGGATCGGCCAAGAGCAAGATGTGGCAATGCTGAGAACCACACGAATGGTGGCCGGTTTCACGACCGGACTGAACGTCTCATCATAGTCCACACCGGCCTGTTGGGTGAATCCTCGAACGACCCACCGAGCTTTGTACCGCGCCAGAGAGCCATCAGGGTGAAAATTGTGGCGATATATCCACTTGCCCGTGACCACCTTAATACCTGCAGGTTTGGGAACCAAAGACCACGTCGAATTCTTGATTAAAGCAGTAAATTCATCTTGCATTGCATGTAGCCAATTGGGGTCTTTGAGGGCGGAGCGATAGGTGGCAGGGATGGGTGAGATGGTAGGTGTGGTGGTGGTGGCGAGATAAAGGCGCTTTGGCTGGCAAAAACCGGATTTAGCGCAGGTGCGCATTTTATGCGAGTTAACAGGAGGCGGAATCGGTATTGCAGGTGGAGGGTGACGTGGGGGCGTTTGGTAGGCGGAGGCAGAATCGCTTGGACCGGAGCGTGGCGCAGGATCCGGAGGAGATTCGGTCAGGGGTGCGGCAGGCGAGGCGGAGGCGTGATCCGAGGCGGATCGACTGGGCCCGTGGGGTGGCGAATCGGGAGGAGTGTGTGGGGATCCCACAGGTGGGGACGGCCCGGAAGACGAGGACGATTCG
>NC_041385.1:790997260-791021998 GCF_002162155.2 Triticum dicoccoides | reverse complement strand
GCAGGTGGTGCGTCGGGATCGGGGCTGGGCAGCTGCAGGTGGATTCGGTGCGTGGGATCGGCTGCGGCAAGGTGCTGTGTGGTCGAAGGTGTTGGAGGCACGTAGAGAAAAATGGATTCATCAAAGGTGACGTTGCGAGAAACGATGACACGGCATGAATCCAAGTCGTAACACCGGTATCCTTTGTGCTCAAGTGGATAGCCGAGGAAGACGCACCTAGTGGACCGAGGGGCAAGTTTGTGAGAGGATGTGGCGTATAGGTTTGGAAAGCAAAGACACCCGAAGACGAGAAGATGATCGTATGAGGGGTGAACACCATGGAGACAAAGGTAGGGTGTGGAGCCATGAATGGCACGGGAGGGACGCCGGTTTAGGAGATAAGTAGCTGTGTGGAGGGCCTCGACCCAAAACGGGGGAGTAAGGTTGGCTTGAAAAATGAGGGTACGCACGACGTCATTGGTGGTACGGAGGAGGCGTTCGGCCTTGCCATTTTGGGGGGGATGTATGAGGACACGAGAACCTGTAAGAGACGCCGTGGGTAGAGAAGAAGGAGCGGAGAGATGAGTTTATGAATTCACCACCGTTGTCACATTGGATGGCTTTGATGACGACGTTGTATTGTGTGCGCACATGAGCAAAGAAACGTTGTAGTGTGAGGGACGTGTCCAATTTGCGCCGTAGGGGGAAGGACCAAGAGAAGTGGGAGTAATCATCGAGAACAATCAAATAATATTCATAGCCGGAGAAACTCACAACTGGCGAGGTCCACAAATCACAGTGAATAAGCTCAAATGGCGCATAAGTGCGACTATAAGAAGAGGGAAAAGGGAGTCTAGGTTGATGCCCTAGTTGGCATGCAGTACAAGGGTCAGTATATGGCTTATTACACGGGAAAGAAAAAGTGCTAGAAATGGAGTGAAAGGCTTGTTTGCTTGGGTGGCCGAGGCGACGGTGCCACACATCGTCGTCAGAGGTCGTGGCAGAGAGAGCAGTGCACCGCGTCGTGTTGGTTCCGAAGAATGGGTAGAGGTCGCCGGAGCTAGCGGAGATCAGGATTACCCTCCGTGTGCGAAGATCCTTCACAAGAAAGCCAAATGGGTAAAATTCTATGGAACAAAAATTATCTTTGGTGAACTGGCGAATGGAGATAAGGCTAGTGGAGACGGAGGGGGAGAAGAGGATGTTGCGGAGTTGAAAATTGTGGGGAGGGAGCGAGGTTGATCCAGTGGCATGAATAGGTAGATGGTGGCCATTGCCTACAACAATGCTAGAGAATTTACGCTGTAAAGAAGAATTGGAGCGGGTGAGGTTACCAGCGTTGCCGGTGACGTGGTTGGAGGCGCCACTGTCGAGGTACCACTCGTTTGAGGGAGCGGTGTTGTTGAAGCCCTGGTTGTTGTAGGCGGCGTGGAGGAGCGCCAGGTGATCCCACGAAGGCTGCTGGTACGTGGAGGGTGCGGCGTAGGGCGCGTACTGCATCGCGTACGCCTGCGCGTGCGACCCCGGATGGGGACCGAGAACACCAGCTGCATTCGGTGGCACCCAGCCAGCGCGTGGTGGAGGGATGGCCATGCCATACGGGGCGAAGAACCCCATGTAGGGGTTGAACGGCGAAGAAGACGAGCCACCGCGACCAGGCTGGCTGCCGCGACCACGGCCACGGCTACACCCACGGTAACCACCGCGATCGCCACTGCGGTCACCACCGTCACTGCGGCTTGTGTAGTCGCGCCCAGGGGCGCGATCCGCCCGATCCGGAGGACGATCCACCCGATCGCCCGTACGGGAAGTGGAGCCCGCGCCGCTGTTGGAGCCGGAGACGCCGAACGGGCCGCTCGGCCCATGGACGGCGAGGACCGTGGCCGGGGCCTCGGCGGTGCGCTGAGCCAGGTTCTCGTCGGCGAGCTTCAGACGCGAGAAGACGTTCTCGAACAGGGGCAGGGGAACCGTGTCGCCAAGCACAACCTGGATGGTGTCGAGACGACCGTCGATGCCGTGGAGGAACTGCATGGTGAGATCCACCTCGGTGACCGCATGGTCGATGTCAGCAAGACCCGCGGTGAGCAGCTTCATGCGGCGCGTGTACTCGTCGACGGAGAGATCGCCCTGTTTGAGGT
This sequence comes from Triticum dicoccoides, assembly GCF_002162155.2. NCBI lineage: Eukaryota > Viridiplantae > Streptophyta > Magnoliopsida > Poales > Poaceae > Triticum > Triticum dicoccoides. The sequence goes on along the minus strand of NC_041385.1, from coordinate 791,019,881 downwards.
TACGCTATTGGCGATTGAGCATCATGTACTGAGCCGCACGATTGGCGAGGAAGTAGTTCCGGATCCGAGTCCAGAGATCGAAGGTGGTGGTGGCGCCGATCACGTGGTCGACGATCTGATCGGAGAGAGTGGCGTACATGGCAAGGGCGACATGGGCGTCGAGTTCACGGTATGGGCCATCGGCGTTGGGTGGGGGTGGGTGCTCGATGAGGTACTGGACACCATAGCGGATCAGAACCATGACAAAGAATGATTTCCACTTGTGATAATTGTGTTCGGCGGGGTTCAGAAGGAACTTGATATGGTTGGTGACGTCGACGTTGAGGATGGGGTGTCTCGCCGGAGGGGCCAGTGGCGGTGGCGCAGTGGAGTTGAAGAGAGGGGCGAATTGGGAAGAAGCGGGGGCAGTGGCGCTAGGGTTGGAGGGGATGGTGCCGAAGATGAGCGGGGGAGAAGTGGATGTACCAGAGATGGCCGAGGAAGGAGCCGCCGAGGAGAAGAGGGGCGACGAGGTGGAGGAGTGGATCGTCGCCGAGGAGGAAGAGGAGTGTTGCTCCGACATGGCGGCGGCCTGGGAACGTCTGATACCAAGTTGGGGAGTAAACTTGCTCTATTGATTGATTGATACAATACATCAGTGCTTACATATATATGCCCCATGACGTGGGCACGCAGGCCCGGGCAGTTCGGTTCAGATCCTATATACATGGAGTTGGCATGCGCTCTACACACTCTATACAAATACATGTTAACAGAAGGGGCTCGGCCGGGCCAAAAGCGAACTAGCTAAGACAGAGAAAGGCTCGGATGTAGACTCTTTTTTTTTAGAAAAACTTACCACATGTCCCTTATAAACAAACAAATTACAATGAGTACATATGTGGCCACTCGTATAAGACAAACAGAGGACCTAGTGTCATGAAGATACATATGCCCAATCCAATCATCACACATCACCGTCACGACCATGGCACCACCAGAAAAAGACGTGATCAGCCTTCACAATCAAATCAGTAAGAACTCCATTGCAAACCACAGTGCTTTGTGAGCCGATTAAACTGCCCACGGGAGGCGATGGAACCGAGTCTTTGTGGCACGCCGGTTGGGGATCGTCGCCAACTCTATTAGATCCTGATGGTGTTGTCTTCATCCAAAGTGATCGGAAAAGAAGAACGCCGCCACAACCGCAGACCGCACTCCAAGACACCCGCATACTTTGCACTACCCGACATTGTCACCTGAGAAGACGCCAAGCAACACCGACCGCAACCTAACATTGCCAAAACAAAAGTCCAACAAGACACAAGAGGCTACTTGCTTTCCTGCGTTGCTGATTGAAGCATTACCAGGGTGGGGAAGAAGCAGAGCCAACTTATTCCGACGCGGTGTTCATTGCCCCACCATGGCAATCCCTCCAAGAAAAACTAAGCCGGCACGAAGTCGCCGTGATCCCCAGCCCCTCGGCCGCCGGAGTGGCATCCGAAGAGGCCGAGGACCCGCAGTCGCGCTGGTGGAGAAAGGAGGCAGATTAAACCGCCTCCCCATCGCCTGTGCGAAACGGACGGCGCGAGAGAAAAGTTGGAACCGCGTGTAGACTCTTTGTGCATGAGCACAATCGGCACAATCTATAAATGCCATCTTTTTTTTCTCAAAAAAATACAACTGTCATCTTCTTTTATTTTTGTGCAGCAGTACAAAATTTATAGGAGTACTAAGTACAACTTACCCATGCATATGCATCAAAACTGACCCAGAAAAATAAAGTTATCTGCACTAAAGTTTGGTTTATGCCTCCGAACAAACTTTAGTTTCGCAGTCAAAATTTTGGTTGAACGCTGGCAAGAAAAATGACAGAGTTGGTTAAAGAACATTGGTCTCATTGTGTACCAAACAGACTTGCAATCCTCCAAACAAAAACCAACATTTTTGTAGAACAAAAAACCAACATTTTGCTCATAGCAAAATAAAATAGAAATGTGCACTTAACGCATTCCGATACTTTTTGAAGGTGTTGATCTCATCTGGCTTCTAGCGGAAGGAGCCTGATGTTATTTTCTTTTCCTCGTTTGCTTGTTTTGCTCCGTGTGAAAAACAAACTTGAAAATCCTCTTACAGTTCTTGAAGATGGAAATAAAATTCGAAACCTAGCTAGGATGGCATATATAGTCTCAAACATAATGGCGTGCATTTGGAAACAGAATTTGGCAGAACCGATTTGGATGGCATACCTGATTACGAATGGAGAAGGGTACTAAAAAGTTGCATCAAGATAATATAACAGCCTATAGTTTGGAATAAAATACAAAATCTAGAAAAAAGAATCAAACTCATGGAGAGGCAATGCATCATAGATTTTGAGTCGAAGAAAATTTGGAATGGTTAGAACAGCCCATTCAGATTTTCACTGGAGAACACAATCGGAGGTTAATATGCCTAGGAAACCTATGTGCCAAAAATTTGAAATGAGACCTCGAAGTCATTTTGACATGATGGAAGACTTAATCGAGATCCTCCATCCTACAAGGAATGCCAACTACAAGTTTGATCCAGCTAGCATGGAACCACCGCTTGACACACCACATTGCCTTGGCACCGCACAAACTTCGCTGTTTTACTCAGACGTGACACCATTGAATTGAAGCACCATGATGTTGAGATTGTGCTAGATGGTATGTTGATTTCAGTTTGGCGTTAATTGACCTAAGGATAAGATTTACAACCTATCACTGATCATAAAGGATACCAGAGGCTACAGAGAAGAAAGATATAAGTAGGATATTTTGTCAATGCAAACAGGGTTGACATGTCATTTGTAATCTTAAAATCTGTCTGCAACTGCGAGGGGCGGCAGGTGTTGAAGATTCAAGCATTTTTCTTCTCCCACAAATTTGAGATAGTGTATGAGGCTATAATGTTGAGCATCGTTCTGGTTTTCAGTATAGTCTCTGAACACACAGCCTCCCACAAGCTTGGCAAATGGCTGTTGAGTGTAGAGGCCATGGTAAGCTTAAGACACTGGAGCAGAGCACACATGAGTAACCAAACCTCTTTGCAGAAAGAAAAACTAAGGTTCAGGACTTCAGGTACGAGGCATACTCCAGGAGGACCGTGACTTGGTCACAAAATTAATGGGTGGATAAATAATGTGCTCACCAACCTTCCTCAATCTAAGCATGATCAGCACCTACAAAAGATGAGTATGTATATTTGGAAAACATACATAGAATTTACTACAACGATTAATTCAATCATCCTGTTTTGTCGGTGTGGTCGTTTTTCTGGTGTTGGCAGTTAGGTTATGTGCGCTGGAGAGAACGATCTACAAGGTATTTGTTTTCTATGGGAAACATTATCCTGTAAGCACTCAAACAGGTGTTGTGCGTTGGGACAGAGAATTACACTTGAAATAGGTGCCCCTGCGATGTAAATTTCCTTATAGGAAGTACTGGCCAAATGGAAACAAGCAGAGCAATATTTTTTTATTTGTTAAACAATGTAAAAATATTGAAACCTCCCTTCAAAAATAAAAATATTAAACTAAATGAACATCTTTTATCTATTCTTTCACCAATAATAGTATTACAGTTCTTAGTTGCAATAGTACATTTTTGGAAGAAAGTTCTCCCTCCGTTCCATAATACTGGTCATGGTTTTAATTAAAATTTGAACTGAACCACAGCAAGTATTATGTAGTGGAGAGAGTAAAAGTTTAAGTATTGGTACATAAAATAAGGAGATTAATTGCTGAACCACAGCCAGAGCATGCCTTACAAACAAGCATTAACCATTAATTGCTGTACGTCACTATATCATTTAGAAAATATCTCTTCTCTATTTCTATTACATGTAGAGACTACGGAATTGAGTAACCGAAAGACCAGATTTCCTTTCCGATTTATTGGATGGGCTCCAATGCGTGCACCAACCTTGTCCTTTGGTGCACTTATTTCATTGATGTTAAGGTTCTAATGAACTATATGATATATGTTGATTTTCATTTAGAGTTACAGGACGAATACATTAGCTATTGCATTCACCAACTGTCCATTGTCCAAAAACCCGCCTTATAAAGGAGCATTGTATGTTATCAGGAATTTAGAATAGTACTAGCTCCCAAACAACAACACGAAGAAGAAGAAGAAGAAGAAGAAGAAGAAGAAGAAGAAGAAAGGGCGAGCGCGTAATGACAATTATAGTGAGCTGAAAATGGCACTAGACGTTATGAATAGGAGGCATGTGGAAATAGATCGCCCACCATCGTGTACATAGACGTCGAAGAACTTACAGACCTAGCCGCTGCCTGGCTACTCTAGGCAGATGCACCACGAAAGATAGCCTTGGCTGCTCCCTGACGCTGACGAGCGAGTTTTGCTTTCCTGGCTGACTATCACTGACTGTCGCGATGTGCTTCCTCGCTGACAGCGGAGAACGGTGCAGTTTTGCCTTGGAGCATTTCGCCCGGCGATGGATGTTGACATATCGTAGCTGAGGCCCAATTGGCCCACTATTTGGATATTTGAGCCTTGGTGCACACTCCCTGCGGCATACCTCTAGGCCCTGTACCACTTTTAGCCTTGGCCCAATCTTGGACGCTTTGAGCTGTTACGATAAGTCTGAGCTGAGCATTAAATAAAAGAGCGGTGACTGAAAAAGCTTCTCTCAGGTAGCAGTGCGAAAGCCATACAAGAAACGTATCAGTGCGCACTCTCTGCCATCCATGTAGTAGCTGCTCAACCGGCATGCATGTAGTTCACTATAAAAGAATGCAAACAAAAAAATTGGTTGTTACTTTTGCTTGCTGGGTTCAATTAGTTGCTCCTGCTCCTCCATCCATGTAGTTCAGTTTTATATATTACTTTTTGAGTTGGCAGTTTTTTGATATGGAATACATAGATATACACTACTTAAATTTGCGATTTTGACCAGTTATAAGTATTGGATGAACACCTAATGTGCTCACCAACCATCCTTAGTCTAATCATGACCAACACTTATAAAGGGGGACACACTACCTCTGTAGTATATTTCTAGTAGCATCTAGCAGCCAAACTAACAAGAATGTAGTCTAGGCTCCCCAGTGAAAGAGATAGATAAGTGACACTGGATGATGGGATGTAGCGATGCAATCTGTTGTGAAATATGAATGGAAAGCATATGGAAACAACAATGTAGATTTGGCCTTGTACCACTTTTAGCCAAGGCATATGGAAACAACAATGTAGATTTGGCCCAATCTTGGACGCTTTGAGCAACAACAATGTACAGGGCCTTCCCTCATGTTGACCAAGCAACATGAGTGTACAATACGGTCAGGTGGCCATACCCCCAACGGGGCAACAAGAGAGGCGGTCATCGCTTTTGGTGGCATTCCGGATCCTGTGTCTGAGGGCAGACGGATGAGCTGTCGCCTTCAGGACAAGGGGGATGTTGATGATATACAACTGAGGTGCGCCATGCAGGCGGCCAAGCTTCGTGACATGGAGGTCACTACTGGTATGTCAGTCAATATTTTCAATTCTATTTTGCATTTTAATAATGATGAGATCATCCACAATGCAAATGAGTTAGGAGTTTCACTAGGTAGAAATGATAGTGAAATTTCAAAATCTGTTAATGACATTCTCAACCTAGAAGCGGATCGTGCCTTAGAATTGATCCGTAATCTAGCTGCGGTTACACCTATGAACGATTCGGATATTGATGTTTTGGGAGTCAGGGTACTCGATTCATTGTGTGCGGATCTTACACATCCACTCATTGAGACTGAGGAGGATGATGGCTTGCTACACCACGAGATTCTGGGAGGATACATGGCTAGGGGAAACACCTCTCGCGTTACAGTATCCGTCTCTTTATAACATCGTGCAACGGAGAGACGCTCTGGTTGCAACCGGTCTCTGGACCGCTCCCCTTAATATCCAATTGAGGAGAACACTTGCCGGAGCGCGTTGGGAAGCCTGGCTACATCTGGTGAGAAGACTGATGGATGTGCAGCTTGCTCAACGGACGGATTCGTTGAGCTGGAAATTAACCAGGAATGGAGAGTTCACGGTTAAATCGATGTACTTAGATGTCATCAATTGTAGCTCTATTCCCTTCTCCAAACATGTTTGGAATGTCAAAGTCCCTCTGAGAGTTAAAGTGTTTATGTGGTTTGTACATAAACAAGTTATTTTAACCAAGGATTTGAGAAAGCTCAATTGGACCGGCTCTAAGAGATGTAGTTTTTGTGATCAAGACGAGACTATCGAACACCTATTCCTCGATTGTCCTATGGTGAAGGTTCTTTGGCGGACTGTTCACATTGCTTTTAATATTACTCCTCCGAATAATATCAACACGTTATTTGGGACGTGGCTGGATGGGATAGAGACCCAAACAGCTAAACATATTCGTGTAGGAGTATGTGCCTTACTTTGGGCAGTCTGGAACTGCAGGAATGATTTGGTTTTTAACAGAACAACAAATACTCATTTTATGCAGGTCATCTTCCGAGCTACTATGTTGATCCGTATGTGGTCGCTACTCACTCAGACGGAGGCCAGGAAGCATTTGCTTACTAGATCTGCCCGATGGGAGATGGTAGCTCGGGCTATATTCAGCCGGTTTGGATGGCGGTCATGTAATAGGATAGGCAATTAGTTTTCCTATCTTTATTTTGCATGCCGGTTGTGGCTTTTATTTTAATTCTCTTTGTGAGCCGTTTGGGGACTAGTGTGTAACGGAGTTACAGACCTTTGTTGGACCTATTTGCTTTTAATAAATGTGGCCGTATGCATCTTTCTGATGTAGAGGCCGGGGCTGCGCCCCTTTTCCAAAAAAAATGAGTGTACAATATGGTGGCAACAACAATGCTTAGGTACTTGCAGAGGAGATAAGATCGTTGTATAGATCAACCAAAACTACTTCACTACTACAAGTCATGGAGATAGTAAAAACACAATATGAGGAATTTCACTTTGTGCAAATAGGGGTGATTTTTGCCTCTATTTTCCTGCAACCCAGTCTAAACTAATGAAGTCCCAGGCAGAGAATGTAGATTTGGGGAGTAATCTATTGGCACATCTCCTGCTTGTTTCACTAATTTAACCCCAATTAGTGTCACTAGTCGCCAACCCGTGCATTCACACGGGCTAGCATGCAACACAACTTTAGCTGGTATAAGAAACTATTATAGCTTTTTTTCTATGGCTTGCCTCGTATAAAATAAAAGAACAGAACACATGAAAAAATAAAAGTACAACAACATATATTTAGTATTTATAAAAATCAATGATATGAAAATATCATGTGCTTATGCATAGAACATTACATAACTTTAAAAATATATATTAATAATACAATATTGGCTTTGCATAAATATTTATTTTGCTTAATTTTCCGATCATAATCACATTATTAGTTTTCATAATGCAAACTGTAATTCCAATTTAATTATGTATTTAAATTTAATATATGATTTTTAGGTTGATTATTTGGCGCAAATTTAACATAAATATCTGGAAACACATTTCTACTCTAATGCATGGGAGAACTATCTTGTTCCATATGTTTTTGATGAAAGGTATTGGTCCTTATTTGAGTTATATTTTGAAATACTGAAACTAATTAAGTTCACATTTTTTACTTTTAGAGTATTAGGATTGTTAAAGGTAAAATTTCATAGCTTGAAGTCATGTGTCGTGACATATGAATCTGTGTGTTTTATATCAACTGGTGAAATAAATCTATGCGGGGTTAATTTCCAACTGGTATGTCTCGTGGTCTAACATGTTTAAAGATCAAGCAAACTTTTTATATCAGTCCTATCATATGTTTTTTGTAGCGTAAATATTGTAGATTTGATAAAGAAAAGGAATATTTAGTTTGTATTTTGTGCCAATCACTCAAGATACTTAAATATTTAGTTGGACAACAAAGTTACACATCGGCATGAGCATCCTCTAACTTCGTACCTTTATCCAAAAAATGCTACAAATTATACCTAGATATACAATCTACTACTTATAAATAAGAATTGGGCCTTTTATCGTCTCAAAAAAAAAAGAATTGGGTCTTTTATAGTTGCATTATCAAAAAAAGAGGAAGGTCAACCATAAAAGAACATACATAGGAAATATGTAGTGTTTGGTCCGACATGGTTGGCACAAACGGGAGATGATACCAAACATTTATTGAGGATACAATTGGAAACATATATAAACATATGAGCCATCGGATACTCCATTTTGTTAACCTTCGAACCAGAAAACCTTTTCCGAAACATAATATAACCCATTGAAGGATGGAAATTGTAAACAATTCGGTTAATCAATGAGGCATATAGATGTTTCTATTGTACTACCTCCGTGCCGGTGTATAAGTCATTCGCGTAGTTCTAGGTCGATAATTTAACTATCTAAATATGTATTATATGTGACAAAAAATATATATTTAGAAACTACATCCGCGTGGAAATCTAGTGGTATACTTTTCATGACATATAACACATATTTAATTCCTCAAATCGATGACCTAGAACTACGCGAATGACTTATACACCCGGACGGAGGGAGTACAAAAACTTGTATAAGGATGAACCAATAGTTTGGTACATATTCTAAAGAGGCACAGAATTGGGCCTTTTATATTCATGCAGCATGCATCTCCTATTAATTGATATCTGAATCATCTCAATAATATATCCTATAAAATCATCTCTAGGAAAACATTTTCTTATATATAATATTTCCTCGGTATTCAAGAATATGTGTCTGAAAGAAACAATTAAGGGTCTTGACAATAGTATATATTTCTGAAAAAAAATAGAATATATCAACACAACTCATATTACGTACCTTGAAGGTTTATAAAGGTCATAAATATTAATTTGGCGTAATTTGACATATCTTGTCTTCATGATCTGTCTACCGGTAATCACGAAGTTTGTACCTCTTACCCTCATGATGTCTCTTCTTGCCCTTTTCCTTGTTGCGTTTGCTCGCTCACATTGTCGCCGCACGTCCAGATCTTCTTTTGTCACAACCTCTCCCTTCTTGCCTTTTCCTCCATGCTTTCACTCGAGCCTTTCTGCCACTGGAATTCGTGACTGTCCTCGGTGTCGAGCCTCCATCTTCTTCATGTTGCCTTCATCCATCTGCACCTTCTCTAATATGTTAGATCGCCATGGTGTCTCTTTCCCTCAGTTAGCCAATAAGGTGTACAGATTGGTTGGATGGCAAAACAGAAGCACGTCCATGTGCTGGCCCGGGAAGCCATTACTTTGGTTAAGATTGTTTGATGGAAACGTCGTGTAGCAACTCCATCATCCAGATCCCATATGTCTCCAATAGAGTAGAGAGCAGACTAATTGGTTAATGCACAACAAACATTTAATTCAGGATCTGACATAATACAGTGTCAATCATCATCTGCATGCATCAGTTGTACAATCTATCGGCCGGGCTGCTGCCTTACAGAAAGTTCTCCTGCAATTTTCTTTCAGCTGCCGAAACTGAGCGCCCTATATTAATTCTTTTTCAATCTCATATTAAGTGCCGGCTACATGTGTGTGCCAGTTATTGTACAAATATATCTCCAAGCAACCATGTCATGATGTATGGTAGCTCGTGCGCTGTTGACATGTTTTCTGAATCCACCTCCTGTTGAAATTAAATCTGCTTTCACATTAATCACTGGAAACCAAACACGTTTCACTTCCCTGCATTCCCTTTTCATGGACATCATCTTCTCCAAGTCTTGCGTCAAGTTTCCTATTTTTGTGCTTACTTCAGCACCATATACACCATGTCCTCGTCCTTGACTGCAACACAAACTTCCAATGCAGATGATGTTAATAAACAAATTTTAGAACCATCCTGGATGGGTATTTTTAATTCTGGAAAACACATCAAATTAAAATTAGCATCAAGCTAGAAGTCAACTAACACGTCCATTCAGTACCTTTAGGCTAGACTACTGATGTCCTGTAGGTGGCCTTCTTGCCGCTATTATCTAGTGACCAAATATAGCTCTTATACTTGAAGACGCCACCGGTGCTCATTTTGGACCTGCACCTAAGAGCTTGACGCCAGCGACAATGATGATAAGGTGGAAGTCCAACTCATGCGGCTGCGAAGTCTTAGACCACCCGTGCTGCTCTTCCTCATCAAGGCGAAGACCAAGGAGTACCAAGCTGAGTTCAATAACAACCTCAAGGTGCAGGAGAACCTGGAAAGTCAGTCGGCGGGAGATAGCCACACAGAAAAACCTAGAAGCCTGGGCAGTGGTCAACACCTAGGGACGCATAAGGAAAGAAGAATGATTCCTCATAGATCGAATCCATGAATGGGATAAGGGCTTGAGCGCTGATGAAGGAGATGGGAGCCAGGGGTTGGACAATGAGGAGATGTCGGAGAAAGAGAGATATTCAACAGCCATGGCCATCATCCCCAATGCAGCGAGTCAATCGTCTAGGCTTCGCTGCCAATCTAGGTAGGAGATTGAGATATGCGTGGACGAATTGTGGAAGAAGATTAATAGTCGTGTTTGAGTTAGTTGGGATTGTAACAACGTGCCAGAGATGGAGACAGGCATGCATAGCACAACTAAACAACTTTCTAACTGATTAAGGAGGAGATTAGATAAATCTAAGTGAGGAAAATCATGGTGTTACTGCAGCAGAACCAAAGGTAAGAAAATAGTACTCATGTGCAGTCTTTAGGGATGAAATCATAGGAAGCCAAGAATTGAGCACCCACGGGAGCAATATCAGATCTGCAAGATTATTTGGAAAAAATCAATTAATATTATAAGGATCAAGAGGGTTGAATATGCCTGATTTGGAGATCCTCCTTCACCAGGTTTTTTCAGCTACAGACCACTTCCATCTGCTCCCAGGCCCCTGCCATTGCATACCTTACCTCCCCTTCTATAGAACAAATATGACGGAGTCGTGCAGCATCACGAAGGGGCTGGTGATTAGGGCTCGCCAAAGTCAGGGCCATGACTTTAACTTGTTGTCGTTTCGTGGGCACTTCCGACCCATGTCCTAACTGGCTTGCTCCAATATGAGAGAAACATGGATTTGTTTTCCTTGGAGAGGAAGAGAGAAAGTAGGGATTTGATGGCGTAAGATTGCTTCTTTGTTTTTTTATTATGGAGAAGAGAAGGGACGTGGAATAACTTTATTTACGTGGAGTAGCTAGAACTAGCAAAAGGGTCCGTGCGTTGCAACGGGAAAAAATCACACATGGTACATCTTTAATCGTACAACTTTGCTGATCATTAAAGATGTACCATGTGTGATTTTTTTTTCCTTTGCAACGCATGGATCCTTTTATTAGTCTCACCAAGACATATAGATGACACCCAAAGTTAAGGAATATCTTGATAATCAGCAAATACCGGTGAGCCCCAAATATCATTTCCCTTTATTTCTTTTCAATATTCCACTCATTTTTAATTATTATATCTGATATGTATTTGTAAGATGTGGTAGGTATATGAATAGTATGACATCCAGCAGCAAGTAATTATAATGGGTGCGCTTATCCAAAAGAATTGTAATGTAGGTGCACATGCGTAGCAATCCAGCAGCTTCCGATCCAAGCACAACATGTAGCGACAACACCCACCGCCCACTTCCCACTACGTGCCCCCTTATCCACACAACACATTGCTTGTTCTACATCCATCTGACGTTGTCCCTTCTCTTCTTCTCTATCAGGGCAGCATCAACCCCCTCTTCTCTGTCGGTGAGGAACTCCAGCAGAGGATGGATTGCGTTTTGGAGCTCCTCGATCTAGCCTCCCCGGCTCAGTAGCTCCCCGGCTCAGTTGCTGCCCCATGCTCCGGATCTGGCCAGAGCAGGCCTTGCCCCCGACCAACAGGTTCGGATCCACCGATTCCCTACTCCTGTCCTCCACATGCGTAGGGGTTGTGGCGCCAGATCAAGGTAAGGGGGCCCTGCCTCCTCCAACCGCGCGCAAGCAGGCCGCCAAGGCCGACGCCCGACCCCCACCCGCCCTCTCTCATCCTCTCTTCCCCTTCTATCTCTAATCCCTCTCACACGTTTTCTTCAGGGAGTCTGCCAATGGAGGTCGCCGCCTCTCCGTCTTGATCCGTCTGCCGCCTGGACCCGGCCTTCTCGCCGGTGGTGGTGGTGTTCGCTCGGTGGACTCTGTTCCATTTTCTTCGCTCCTTCACGCTTTGGTGACTCCTTCTGTTCCCTTTCTCTGCTGGTTTTGATTTCTAATGTGGCTTGTTGATTCTCATGGCAACTCTCGTACACATATAAAATGGTGAGAATATATGTATATCAGCGAGGTGGGACAATTTAATTGAAGAACAAACTCTGTACAAAGCTCGTTGTATATGAATTTAGCCACCTAAAAAGGACAGCGGTTTGAATACCCAAAAGCATAGGGCCTTTTTTGTAAGAACGAAACGTTTTCTTCGAGAGCCACTTAAAACAGGGACCGCGGTTTGATTTCTTATAAATCGAGGGACTTTTATGTAAAATCGCGCGCGGCGACGTACGGCGGAAACCCAATTCTCTTTGTTATTAGGTAAAGATTGTGGGCTTTCTCCTGCGGTCTTCTATTTCTAACGTATGTGGGCCTTTTCGGCCGAGCTGAACATAGCTACGTTGGTTGGTCTACGCGAGTTAATCTACACCATAATAATTCGGTTCCACCAGATTAACGGCTCTTATTTTCTAATTAACATGGTAATTTCCTGAGTATAGGTATATAGAGGTATAGATAGATAGATAGATGCTGCTTCAATTCAACATCATTACATCTAATTAAAAAAAGAGATATATTTAGCCGAGAGAATGGGCTAATGATTGCTGGGGTAAGTGGTTGTGTGTTACATGCTTGCTGGGGGCAAAAAATTTGTTAGCATTCCTTTTATGATAGAGGGTCTTAAATACACCCTCCTTTCTAGTTTAAAGGATGTATCTTTTTTTTTCTGTTTTTTTAGTCCCCTTACTATGGCTATCCCCATCATCTATTCAGATTTCAAGGTGCATGAAATTGTGGCATGAAAGGACAAGAATAGAACTTAGCAATGCATGTAAAAGTTCCTCTACTTCATAAAAAAACCAACAAACGTTGACCCCATTAGCTTATTTCTTAGAAAATGGGCCAAATCTTTGACCTGCCATGTGCAGGACAACCTTCTATGGTGCGGACTGAATGTCGGATCCTTCAGTGACACTGAACAATCAAGAAAATCAACCGAGTTGAATTTCTCATGGGATGTTGTTTTAATCATTATACTACAAATGTTAGGTAACTCAAAGTTGAGTTGCACAATTTTGAACCAAATAGAAGCATAATCAATGAAAAAATAGCGCCCTACAAAATATAGTGAGGCACTTCTCCAAATGCTACACAAGTTATAGGGCACTAATAGCAAGGCTATATTTCAAAATAGCTTATGCAAAAAAAATCAAATATATACAAAAATAAAGTATTTCAGCAACTAAATTTGTCCTAGGAGCAATACATGCACAAGGGCCAAATCCAAGGCATGAACAGAATATGTCAAATAGTTTGAAGATAGTTTCTATAACATCAACAACCACAGTTTTAAGATTTTAACATTAATAGCTCAGTACAGAGTAGCAATGCTTACTCAAAAGAACGGAATGCCATAGCGGCCGAATTTGCCAATACGTAGTGTTTCCTTTCCTAATATGTATAACGATGCTATAATGGCGAAACGGCGTGCTGTTTTTTCGTTGAGCAAAATACAACACTCAGTTATGAACTGCTGAATTCATTTCACTAAGACACACTGCAGCTCATGAAACAATCAGGTAATGTGTGGCACCCCGGCTCAGAGCAACCGGTTTACCTTGCATTACCAGCCTAGAAATCAAGTCTTCTGATAATACACAACAACATGATACAGAAACAACCGCTTTATTGATGCTAACGGAAACACAAATCTGGTATTACATCGAGATAAGTGGCCAAGCGGCACAGGGGGTGCAGCTGAACAGTATGTACATTATTTAATGAACATGAAAGGGGCCTCGATCATAAACTATGCGGCAGCGGAATAACGACGAAGTGGAACTCCATAGCACAGGGACACCGTTGTGGAAACGATCCTAGACGCGGGAAGCTCTCCGATCCGATACGACTTGCGTGCCTATAAGCTGGCATGGCACACCAGGTCAATACATTGAATGTACGTACAAGCTCACAACAAACATAAGCACAGTGACAAACAATATCATGACAATTAATCAGGTTAATGCAATGCAAGTAATACTACTGATGCGGCAAAACCAACATGTGCACCGAGTCCCTCAGACTCGCTTACCAGACGGGTTACCTCGTAACTGAACGATGATCATACCTGGATCACAACTGAATCCAATCACTTACTGATCATCACATGGTCCACAAATCATTATAAAACCAGTGCCAACAATAAATACTTAGCGTGCAAGATTAATTATAATTGTTGATCCATGGTGTGACCTACTTCCGAGTTGTGTCCATAACCGAGGGCGCGACTTAAATACACTCTGCAGAAGTAGCGTACTTTACCCACACCACAGAATCAATGGCCTCGCACTCCCATTCGGGTGGACCAACGGTGTTTCGACGAAACCCTTCCCTTGCCATGACACTATCCCGGCCACTCCGATCAACTCCCTTTCAGGGCTAAGTCATGGGTGGCCCCATGCCTACCAAAGGAATATTCGGCCACCGTCGTGGCAAAACGGTCCTAAATGGGGACAAGGTACCATAAAAACAAACAGGCACATAAGATTATGTCTGCTTACCAGGCCAGGGTACCACACGCCCATAACCTTCCCTCGTTGGAGGCACCGACAAGAAGCACGACAAAGGACCGAATCAAGAACCCCCATAAGGTAAATATGGTCGCACTGAAAAAACCCGATTCAGTGGCACCATGACTTGATCAACATTATATTCAAGTTGGATAATTATCAGGTTTAATCTTGAAAATAAACTCACTCCAAGTCATACAATGCCATGATCATGCAACTATTCGATATGCAAAACATGCAACTCACAAGAACGGATCAACCTTACCAAAATAACTTTCTTCCACTACTCATCAATAAACCTTACTGACTTTTCTACACTGGTTATTATCATGTATCATTTTAATTAACTTATCATTTATATGAAAATCCAATTATCAAAAATAAACGACCATTACTTATCAAAGCACTTTCTTTAATCAAAAACTTTACTCTACTTGATTAAACTAGTTCATGCAATCAACCAATAACTTAAACAAGCATATCAAGCATGACAAAGTAACTAGCATTAAACCATAATTATTTAACTAATTTAAATGCATGAAAAATAGCTCATATTCAAGTAGGAAAATCATAGATATTGAAATGACACCATCCAAATGTTGGTGTGGCTTGCCTTAGTGCAGAGGAGGTTCACACTCCTCCTGGATAGCTTCAAGACAAGTCTCTCCCTCTGAAAATATTTAAAAACCACAAAACAAAATATCAAGAACCATTCTAAAAATCACCAGAAATTCTTGGCAGCAAGGAAAAAACCACACTTTGGTGTGCAGCTAGAGCTTTTTGAAACAAACACAATACAAAAAGAATCAACTCATTTGGACTTATAGGCTAGGAGATATCACTGGTCAAAGTTCTGATCAAAATATTTGAATAAATTTGAAATAACAGAAAACCGGGGGGGGGGGTGACGTTGATGGCGTAAAGCCAGAAGACGCCTCCACTCGTACTGCTTCGGGTGCGAGTGGAGATGCTGACACTGGGCCCCACCAGTCAGGAGAGAGAAGAGGGGGAGAGAAACAGAGTGCAGTAGCGCTTCGCCGGAGCTAACGCCAGCGAGGAGTTGGTCCTTGGGCAAAACTAGAGGGATAGGATTGAAGAGGGGGCTACGGCGCACCTGCCTGTACCCGTGGCATGTTGGGGGATGGCCGGAGCTGCTCGCAATCAACCTCTCAAGCGGTGGCGGCAGTCGGAACTTGCCGGAGAAGAAGAAGGCGATGGCGAGGGGCGGTTCCATGGGCTCTATGGCTTCCAGGCGTCACAAGTGGATCTCCAGGGACACGCCTGATTGGTTGGTTGGGCTCCAAGAGCTCGAGAACGGGGTGGCTAGGCTGCGGGGGTCGCCGGCAAGCTCAGGTCGGGCACATCGGCCAGAGGCCTGCCCGGCCGAGCTACGGCTGTGTCGCGTGCTCGTGGAGGTTGGGTGGTGCGGTGAGTGGCTTTGGGACGGAGAGGAGGACTCTATTTATAGCCGGAGGGGGAAGGGGGCAATGTGACGCAGCCGGAGCTCTCTGGAAGCCGGCGAGAGGCGACGAGAGGCGTCAACGAGGGGTGAGGGGTTCAGCCACCACGCGGTGGCTGTCTAGGCTTGCGGGCGAGCATAGGGAAGAAAGAGGAGAAGAACAAAGGGGCACGAGAGCATTGTGGCTTTTGGCCGCGATGCGCCCGTGCTCGCTGCGGCGTCTCCGGCGTCGGTGAGCATGAGGGAGGGGTCAAGGGTGAAGAGATGAAGTTGGTGGTGCCGGCGCGGTAGTCGTCGGCGAGCTCTGGCTCGAGCACACGCTGAACAGAGGCACTGGCGCGACGCAGAGCGCGTCGAACGCATGCCAAGCCTCATGTCCACACATGGTCACCACCCTAGCATGACTAAAACGACGCCCACGCGCAACCAAACCTTGTCCGGGCTAAAGTCCACGTAGTGTTTAGTCTAGGAAAGGTGAAGACTCAATGCCAGGCCGACCAGATGTGACTCTAGCTTGCTGACAAGTTTCTGGACAAAAACTTGGTCACTAAATTGGAGGGCTTCTAGAAGTCCATTAGGGCTGATCTCCTGTGTTTAAGGGTTACTGAGGAGGGTAATGAGGCTCAAGAAAAACCAGCTCCAAAAGATGAAGGAAAAATACACTTGTTGTACAAAGTGCATCTTTGGGCCAGAATAGAAATGATTTTATGTAGCAAAAATATTACAAAAATTCATGCAATATTTTTGCTCAAGGAGGTGGGCCAAGGTTCAAAGAAAATTCAGGAATTATCTCAAGATTTTTGATGCAATAAAAATAGGGGTTGCTTTCGAGCACTAGTTTCTCAAATGAGTTTTCAGAAGGAAAATAAATATTTTTCTTTTATGAAAAATATTCGGTGGGCCATCCTAGGGTTTTTGAGAGAAATGAGGTTGAATGAGAGGTAGATGGGTCACTTGGGTGAAAGTCAAGGGCATGCTAAGTGATAAGTCCATTTGAATTGATTCTACAAACTCAAATCCAAAGTAAAGGCAAAGCAAGTCCGGAAAAATAGAGAAGGCAAAATCCAGGCTGTCACATAATGCTTGGTAGAAGCATAATCAGTGGCTGCACAAACACACATGTAGATTATTGCAGCTAGCCTGGCATACAACCGCTGCCAGATCCATCATAATGTTGTGATGCCTGCTGCCGCAGCCACCCCTGCCGGTGATGCTTATTATCCGCCAGCAGTCATTAACCCAATTTCTGGCCTCACTATTTCATTTACAAATGCATCTTCTCTGTTTTTATTAAATGTAGAGACCCTGGATTGAAGCACCTCTATAATGTTGACGACTTGATATTTCTCTTGTACTAGATGATATATGTTGATTTAATTTGCAGATAATGAATGTATAGCTAATGTATTCATCAACCTTCCGTTATCTAAGCATAACGTGCCTTATAAATGGTGCACTACCAGTCTACCATGCAGCCTTCTTGTACTAGCGCCCAAAGTAGAGAGATGTGTTGGAATGGTACAATACATTATGAACGTGAGGCATATGGAAACACATCATCTGTCATCACTTACGGTCCTCAACGTAATCTTTCGGATTTTCGCTAATTGGTAAGCCACTAGGGCGGCCCTTATTTCCCCTACTATCCATCACCCCAACCAATCGACCTTCACTAAATGCAGATTTATCTTAGATGGGATACTAGTCCTTCACGAAATCCTGCATGAAGTTAGTCATAAACGCCTCCGTGCGGTCTTCTTTAAGATCTACTTTCACAAGGCATATGATTCAGTCCACTAGTTCTTCCTTTGGGAAGTAATACTGAAGCGCGGCTTCGACCCTTACTGGTCACGCGCGTAATGCATCTAGTGACCAGTGGATGCATGACGATCAATATCAATGGAGAGGTGGGGCTCTACTTTCCCACCGGTCAGGGGGTGCGTCAGGTGGACCCTCTCCGCCCCTTCCCCTTTAATTTGATGGTTGATGCCTTGGCTACAATCTTGGTCTTGGCTAGGCGGGCTGGCCACATTAGAGGTATATATATCCCCATCTCACTGGAGATGGAGGGCTCACACACCTGCAGTATGCAGACGGCATGATCTTGATGGTGGAGAGATCGGATGAGGACATCCAACACCTCAAGTTCATGCTCGTTTGTTTCCAGGAGATGTCGGGCTTACAATAAACTTCGCAAAGAGCGAGGTAATGGTGCTTGGCTACTCTAAAGAGGAGGCGAACAGTATAGCTAACCGCCTTAACTGTCGCTCGGGATCCTTCCCGACGACCTATCTCGGCATGCCAATTAGTGATGTTCGCCTTCAGGAAAAAGACCTCTGCCCTACAGTCTCCAAGCTCCAATTCCGGGTAGAACCGTGGCAAGGACGGTGGGTCTCCAAGGCAACTCGGGTGGTTCTCATGAACTCATCCCTTATTAGCCTTCTCATGTATATTATGGGATTCTATAGTCTTCATGAATCCCTCCATCAGGAGATTGCCAAGTACCTCTTCCAGTTTTTCTGGTCGGGAGAAAAAAATAAGCAGAAATACCACATGGTCAAGTGCTCTAAGATCTGCAAACTCAAGGACCAAGGTGGCCTTGGTGTGATCTCCTTGAAGCGTATGAATATCACTCTCCTCGCCAAAGTGGCTGTGGCGCATTGAGACCGATGCCGGTGGGATGTGGTTGGATATTATCCGCGCAAAGCATCTGCGAGGACAACCCCTCGCCTTTGCCACCCAGGTTGGGGGGGGGGGGTCCCAGTTCTGGCAGTCAATTATTCAATTGTTGTCGGTTCTCCGGATCGGCATGTCGATTGTTGTGGGCTCGGGTTCTAACAATTATTCTGGCTGGATAGATGGTCAGGAACTAGACTGTTCACATAAAGGTTCTATGCCTTACTCTTGATTTGCTCCCACCCACAGATGTCGGTGGGAGACGCCCTTCATGACATTGGCACCGTCTCCTTTCATTGCACCTTTGGGGATCTTGAGCGAGCACAGTGGGACGAGCTTTTGGAATACGTTGCTCTACAAACTCTCTCGCTCGATCCAGACTCTGTGTCTTGGCACATTAAGGTGAGTGGAACATTTTCGACTAAGTCCCTATACCGGGAAATCTTGCCGTCTCTGGGTCCCAATGAACTTACGGTTCTTTGGGAAATCAATTTGCCGCTTAAGATACGTATCTTCATGTGGCAATGGGTTCATGACCGCCTGCCCTCAGGCAAGGAGGTCTAGAAGCGGAATGGCCTGGGTGATGGCCTCTGCCCCCTCTGTGGCATCCCGGAAGACTCCAACCACATATTCTTCCGATGCCCGGCGGCGCTATTCCTATGGAGTTGTTTCCGTGACGTCGTGGGTGGGACATGGTGCCATGATAACATATCTAACCTATTCAGGGAGGTCCTAGATTTCCCATCGATTAGTAGGCCAGCCCTTTGGGTCGCAGTGGGCACCCTGGCGTGGACCCTCTGGAATTGTCGTAATAAACTAGTGATCGAGCACGTCATTCCTTGTCGTGTCACTAATGCCATCTTTCAAATGTGTGGATTTCAACAGCTCTGGAGACTGCTTAGCAAGCGGTGTCATCGTGGCTCCATTGACTCCATCGTCGCCGGTCTTCGTTCTCGGCGCCGCGATGTCTCTGCCGTCACCATCCCCACCACCGGAGCCTGACTAGAGTTCTTTTCTTTGTAACTGGGGCTTGTTTGGCTGTGTCCCCAGCCGGACCTCATTTATTTTCTTTATGTACTCTGTCCTGTACAATTATGTTGTTGGATGCTTGGCGGTTGTGCTTTATAATATAAAGCGGGGGAGGGGGGACACTTTTTTGTGGATCACTTACTTAGAAGCTATCAGAATCAGTGGCACACAACGACCAAGGCCAGCTGGTCGATAGCGGACAACAATGCAGGATGTCGGACGCTACCTAGCAGCTACCTATATGTCCATCATTGTTCATTGCAGACAGACTGAAGGGGTGTGGCTATCCTCCTAAGTAGCAGCGGGTGGGAGTGTGTCTTCTAGACAGGCGTATTGTCGATGGAACGACATCGTAGCGGACCCGCTAGAGTGGGAGACAATACACAGAAGGGAAGAGTAAGAAGACGCTATCCTAGAGATGATAGACATAAGCAAAAGAGACCTTGGCTCGTCGTCCTTGGGCCTTTCTTTCTCATCTTGATACCGTGCGTACTGGCCAGAAGATGGAGAAGCAATCTCTAAGGGAACCAAAAGAAACAAGGCAAACTTCACCAACCATGGGATGTGCATGCTTCGATTGATCCACAAAACAGTGGTTCCATGTGATGTTTCTTTATTTCTACTCTATACATTTAGACAAGACATAATAAACCTTGCACCTGCAAAGGCAGTCGTACTGTTACCGAACCTTCCTTTCTACCACAACTCAGCAGGCAACATCATCAGCATGAGAGAGCCAAAATTGACAGAATTTTTTGAAAGGCAAATTGACAAAATTTCGCAGGCAGCAATTCATAGGATTGAGAAGCTGAAAATTATAAGCAGAGCCAAGCCACCCTAACAGGAGGTGAAAGGCTGAAAGCCATGCCCTGTCATGTATCTTTTTATAAATGACATTTTTATTAACTTAAAATGTAGCATCAAGGGGTAAAACGCATTATGAGTCTACACCTGACCTTTGCATGATTAAGATGCACACAACCAACATTGACACAATGCCCTCTCAAGTAAAAGCAACTTTCTTTTATGTCTGAATAACACTCTTCTGAACGGCAGAAGCTGTACACAGTAATCCCAACCAATCATAGTCATTTGCTAGTGAAGGGCCTGCGACTGTTATGGCTTTTACCACTACACACCGCTGCTTGCTGACTGTTTGCCTTGCTAACAACCATAACAACATGCCTGACGGAAGGGGGTGCTGTGTTGTCATTAAACACCAAGCCAGAAGGTTCTAATAAACCAGTGAACAATGAAACCAAAAGGTGCCTTGTCCTCTATTCTGGAAAATCCCTATTTCTAACCATCAGATTAGCCCTCCATCTTTTATTCTGTCATATATATTAGGCTCGCCAACACGGTACATACAACGGGTACCAGGACACAATGATAGGATAGTCTCCAACTAACGTTAATTAGTTGCAATAGGTCAATGGCACCAAATACTTGGCGAAAGATGTGACATGATCTCTTCGAACAAAAATGCTACATGAGGTAACATGCGAGAAATGGAAGACTGCATGGTCGATCAGGAAACTATACTCTAGGCTATCTTGAACAATGCCATATAAACCAAAATTATCAATAGCTGCACACAAATACCAAACCATAACCATCCAAGAAAATAGCCATTCATAAACTACTAATGTAACATATGGGACAGTAGGTCAAACATGTTTAGAGATGCACAT
The DNA here is from genome assembly GCF_002162155.2 of Triticum dicoccoides. NCBI lineage: Eukaryota > Viridiplantae > Streptophyta > Magnoliopsida > Poales > Poaceae > Triticum > Triticum dicoccoides. The sequence goes on along the minus strand of NC_041385.1, from coordinate 790,998,229 downwards.
GAAACTTTATAGATGGAAATGCATATCTAGAAATAAATTCTTTAATTAGGCTATTATCTTAACCTTTTATTATTTAGAAATAACTAAACTTCGCTTTGCCAACCTAGAAATACTGATCTCAATGAACGTGAACTGAAATATAACATCAACAAGTGACCAATGGGCAAGCAATCATCGAGAGAAGGAAAAACTTTGAAACTGATCCAATCAAAACCGATGGAGAGAGGCGGGCAATATATTTCAGGAATCACTACCATTTTTGGGATTATAAAATGAGGAAAGGAACTCAGATGAATAAGGTGCAGGGGCCACATGCGATTTTTTAGGAGACAGACCTGTTCTTGCATGCTCGCTTGGAGGGTGCACATCAATATATAGGAAACACTAGGAAAAGACGGCTCTAGAAGAACTTGGTGGGATGGAACAGACGATCTAACTTGTATATTGCAACCATTTGGGCAGCGATAATGGGTGATAAGGCAAAGCAATAGGATAAGTGGATCGTTGATCATTGACAAGAGGCTCAGCAACTTGCAGTACTGGAACCCTATTCTTTGCCTTTTGCCATTTGAAGATACTAATGGAGGTGGAGCGTGAATCTGGCTGTATGCACAGTGAAAGTTTCCGAAGCAAAAGTAGGAGTCGGATGGTGATAATGGACTTGATGATCATGATTTTGCTTGGTTGGTTACAAATTAAAGGGATCATACGGCCACTTATGTTTTAGACAACATTTTTGGTGGTATGAGATGGCATATGAGGCTATAACGCTGAGCACGACTAGGGTCTTTAGTATAAGTTTGAGATGCAACATTTATCACCAGCTTGGCAAATCAGTGTTGAGGTTGTGGCCAAGCTGGGGACAACAGGGGCAGGCACACACATCTGGCCAAACCTCAACGGTGAAATGGCAATTAAGGCTCATCTAGACTTCGTAACAAATGCACGCATGGTAGCTAATTAACCAAC
>NC_041385.1:790994750-790997027 GCF_002162155.2 Triticum dicoccoides | reverse complement strand
ACACCTTAGCCAATAGTGATGTAAATGGCACGATAAACAGCACCGCAAAGCCCGGAATTTGTTTTGTTAGCTCGATAGTTCATTTTCCAAAAAAAAAATACTTTCTTGAATTGCTAGAGCGATAAGTGGGCTTAAACGTGTCTAAACGGTGTGCCGTTTAAATCCTTATTAGCCAATATATGTAGTCTTGGTCTTCTAGCCCCCTAAATAGTATGTTAGAAGGATTGTACTAGTAGCCAAATTAACATGAACAAAGTCGTGGCTCCAACGAGACACTGAGAGAGCAGTGAAAGTTTCAATGGCTTAAATTGGTGCAGCACGTTGTGAATGGGAGGAATATGTAAGCACGTCATCTGTGGTGATCAGAGTTGACGTACATGCATCTCAACTCTGCTGATTTGCTCAGATGGAAGGTAGCCTAAATTTGAGGTGACTGCTGATAGACCAACAGAATAGGTTGTTTATAATGAATCACAACTAGCACCAAGACAAATATGCATATAAATTGAAAGGAAAAACAGATGAAGTTGTGTACGGAATCGACCCATTTTTGCATCTCTACCTCCTCAGAACCTAACCTCAAGTGCAACCCGCTTTCATCTCACACATAACATGTGGTCCATGGAAATTCAGAGTGAAAACAAAAGGGCTTAGAACTCAAGCAAAAAGGTTAGAAATGGATTGTTTCACCTCAGTGCAGGCCGCAACATTCACTGTGTCAGCCGGCAGGCGGAAGGCGGCGGCCTTGCTCTTGAGCAATGGTTGGTGGATGGAGAGCGAGCGCGGCATGGGATGCAGTTAAGAGCGAAAGCATTAGGCTATTCTTTCAATGCAAACAGATATGGCATGTCATTTCCAACCTAGAAGGCCATGTGTGACTACGAGGGCTAGGAGATGTTGTGCCTGAATATTTGAGCATGTCGTTCCGTCCACAAATTTTACATGTTATATAAGGCACCTTGAGCACGGTTTTGGTTTTAAATATAGACTCTAATATTTGAACACACCGTCTCCCACAAGCTTGGCAAATAAGTGTTATTTGTAGAGGCCAGGGACGATGGAGCAAAGCACCATACTTGTGTAGCCAAATCTCTTAGTAGAAAGAAAAATTAAGGCTCACTTATGATGCAGACTATAGGACGTTGGTGACAAAATTAATGGATGAATAGCTAATGTGCTCACACAACCTTCCTCATCCTAAGCATGATCAGCGCTTATAAAAGAGCATGCACTATGTGTGTGGAAGTATTTCACTTCTTTTAGCCTCTAGCATTGATATGAAGAGAGTACAAGCATCCAAACTAAAAGGAATGGAGTACAGGCTCCCGTGCGAGAGAAATTACAATTAAGTTGGGTTGGAGCACTGCAATATATTTGTGAATGGAAGGCATACAAAATTGCATAATCTGCAACAACCCTTTTCATTGAGGGAAGGTTGCGGCAATATCAGAATCACTGCACCATCGGATATCAAGCGGTACTAATTTGGTTCAAAGGTAGTCAAGGCTCTAGAGAAAGAGTGAAAGTAGTGACAATTATGGGTGAATAGCTCCTGTGCGACACATTTGATGCGAATTGGAAATCACGCGATGTTGTTCATGAAAATAGCTCACGCGAGACGCTTTATATGGCAACAATAGCTCCTATGCGACCAGACCCTCTTTCACCCTAAACCGAAAGAGACAGGGGGTTAGCTCGGGTCTGTTAGGCCCACCACTTTTCCACCTCAGCGTGGGAGCCACAACTAATCCACATGCGTGCGGGTCCCACAGCTTATCCACATCAGCGTAAGCCATTACAAGGGCACCCGATCCAACCCCAGCCCGTGCCATTGCATCGCCTGACCCCCTCCCCTTTCCTTCCCCCACCCTATTATTCTTCTTCTCCAGCGACGAAACGCGGCAACACCGGCTGGCAAGAGATATCTAGCTCCAGTTCGGCCTCCCGCCTATCATGACCACAGTATATTCCAGTGCCGCTGACAAGATGCCCCAACCGCCAGCACAAGGAGCTTCTGAAGCAGCTGACCTGTGTGAAGGAAGACCATGCACTAGTAGAAAACAGGGCATTTGTCCCGGTTCGTAAGGGCCTTTAGTCCCGGTTCTTGAACCGGGACTAAAGGGTCGTTACTAATGCGTCCCTCCTTTAGTCCCGGTTCTAACAGGAACCGGGACAGATGTGCCTCCACGTGGCCGGTGTGCCGAGCCTAGGCAGGAGGGCCTTTGGTCCCGGTTGGTGGCACCAACCGGGACCAAAAGGCGTCCACGCGTCAGCAAT
>NC_041385.1:790971640-790994625 GCF_002162155.2 Triticum dicoccoides | reverse complement strand
GGGGGGGGTTGGGGGTTTTGGGGGGTTAATTTAGGTGTTTCATATATTGTGTTAGCTAGCTAATTAATAGAGAGAAGTGTCCTCTCTTGTGTCCGTGCTTGGTCGACGCTATGTACTGTACATAGAGAGGCCCTCGACACACTAGCTAGTAAGAAAATGAAGGGAACCATTAAGTACAGAAATTCGTCATGCATACCGAGAGAAGTGTTCGATCGACCTCTCCTTCTCTGAGAGATTGGTTGAACAACAAGTTTTCGTATTATCTATCCGACGCTACTGGCTACATATATATACAATATGTAAGATCTCTTACAATCCCCTAGCAATTGAAATAAACTTCCACATGGTATTCTCCGGCTTTATTGATGACGTGGTCAAGAAAGAATCCCGCGAATTCCTCTTGAATTGCTTTCATGCGATCTTGTTCTAGGATTTCATCCCACATCTGCCACGTCTAATTTGAAGAAGGGGGTTAACACATATATGAATGAAACTCAACAGAAATGATGGTGTAATAAAATGAAATTGTGAATATTATTGCTTACGCACTTCATATTGTCTTTTAGAGTAGCCCCGCTTATTTTTCAAAGTCGCGTTGTAGATGAACTCGCACACGTCCTATCCATAGAAATCATTCCCTCTTGTTCCTGCCACAAGCACTTTATGAGAAACAGAGGTCAATCAAACTGATAATGAAGCATTATAAATGGCATTGATGAAAGTACAGCTATAGAATCAACGGGAGATGCGCGCAACTAGCTAGCTAGTAGTACTTACTTTCGGGTATGTATATCGCAGCTCCTTCGGCAGTCCCGGAACTTCTGTGGTGAACTGTTTCCAAACCCTGCAAGACAAAGAAAATAATTATTATTACTTGAGATATCAGGAAATGAACAAAAAGTTGCCGATATGGTGCGATAATGATCGATTGAACTTACTTGTTGAGCAAATTAGTCATGTCCGCATAGGTTTCGGGATCTTTTCGTCTCGAGTCTAAGACGTTTACTACTCCCCGCTCAAGCTTAATCTCCAGAAGAACATAGTGGAATCTGCCCACGCATGCATAACTCATCAATTACATTACTATAACCTCGCTCGAGTAATAAGGGAAACCGAATATGCACACGAGAGTAACACTCACTAGAAGTTGTAAGGAAGAGTATTAAATCTTTGTTTTGATTTTTGATCAACGATTGTAGCAAGTTGGCCTCGGCCTCTTCGGCGTGCTTTGTAACCTGAATTTCATCTATGATATTTGTGTTAATGAACCCAATATCATACATTTCTTGTTTTTTGCACTCGACGATCTTCAATCTGCATAATATAGTAAGGATAATTAATTATAAATACATGCAATGATAGAGCCGAGCTATATATAGAGACTTAATGACAGAAATAGTACTTACATACAGTAGCAAAAGACCGTTAATTTATCGAGGGCCTTTTGATTGAAGAACTTGAAGAACTCCTCAAATGGAACAGTCAACAGATCAGTTCGAACGAGGTCGTGCTCCTCTTTAATATTCAGATACAAAGCATTCGTCCCCCCAGACTCTCTGCAGGTTTTCATCTACCAATTATGGAATCTTCGCATCATAGTTGTTAGAGATTTTTCATCTTTGACGAGAGGCTTCTCGTACTCGTATCTGTGTTCGTCCACCTCCATAAAATCAGGAAGTTGATCGTCAGGCATGTAATCTGCAAGATTGGCCATAACCGGCCACCGTCCCCGGAGCATTAGCGATGATGTCACCGCTAGACACATTGAGCGGGGAGCACGATTGATTTGCTTGTTCGCCGAGCTGGGCAATATTTTTCGCAGCTGCTCGTTCTCTTGACCTTTGATGTCTGACAGTACTTCCCGACCGCTCCGCTTGGAGATATGTCAGTTGAGTAATGCGCTCATAGTTGGTTCTTGGCGGAGACTTTGCTGGTTTCCTCAGGGCCGCGAGAGTGCGCTTTGCTTTCACCGGATCTACCTTCTCCTCCGAAGGTGGATGTCTCTTTGCTTTCAACCCTTCAAAGAAGTCGTCCACTTCGGCCTGCACGATCTTCACGTTTTCCTCCTTGGTCCTCTTGTACGGTAACTTCTCTAGAAGCTTGAGAGAAGGACCGTATCTATATTGCCTCCTGCCTCTGCTGGCTGTACTGCTAGACGCCGGAGCAGACGGAGCGGCTGTGGCGTCTGTCTTCTTTCGTGCTTGCTTACGAGGCGGAGGAGAAGGACTACGACATGCCGGAGCAGCCAGGGCGGCGGTGGATCTCTTCCGCCCTTGCTGGCGAGGCGGAGAAGGAGGAGGCTGCTGGCTGCTCGGGCACGCCGGCATAGGCGGAGAAGGAGGCGGAGTGCCGCCACGCGCCTGAGAAGGAGGCCAAGTGCCCTGATCGTCACTTGCCGGAGGAGGAGGCGGTGGAGGAGGCGGAGTGCCCTTACTCGCCGGAGGAGGAGGAGGAGGCGGAGACGTCCAGTTCGGAAGGTTGATGAGCTCCTTCCGCCATAGGCATGGAGTCTTCAGAGCATAACCCAGCCTAGTCTCCCCTTCACCAGTAGGGTAGTCAAGCTGGAGGTCCTCAAATCCCTCCGTTATTTCATCCACCATCACCCTAGCATATCCTTCTGGAATCCAGTTGCGTCGTGTTTAGTAGGATAAACAGAGCCAACAGCTGCCTTGACCTTCAAATTCATCCATCGCGTCATAATGTGGCAATTTTGAGACTCCGTGATAGCATCTACGGGATAGCTGGAAGGAGCCGTCAAGACATGCTCCGGCTGAAGCAGCTCGGTTGAAGCCACGCTGCTTCTCCGCTGAGATGGCGGGGTAGCTTCGGGGGAAGCTTCGGCAGGTCATTTTCTACGATCCGCTTCTCGTTCCTCTAGCCCCATTACCCTTTCGTGCAGCGCCTGCAGTTGGCTCTGCTCCAGTTTCTTCCTCCTCTCCTGGGTTTTGTAACCCCCTGCGTCCGGAAAGCCAACCTTCCACGGAATGGAGTCTGGCGTACCTTGTGTCCGTCCAGGGTGCTCAGGATTCCCGAGGGCCATTGTGAGCTCGTCCTTCTCCCTGTCTGGAACGAACGTCCCTTGTTGCGCTGCATTGATATACTGTCGAAGCCTTGTGACTGGTGGTTTCAGTTGCTCGTCCATCCAACGGCACTTCCCTGATACAGGGTACAATGTTCCGCCAGCCCCGAAGAACCAAGTCCGGCAACGGTCTAGCCATCTCATTGTCTCTGGTTCGATCCCTTTATCAAGCAGATCATTCTCAGCCTTGGACCACTTAGGCCGGGCTTTGAGGTAGCCACCTGACCCTGTGCGATGGTGAAACTTCTTCTTCGCAGCATTTTGCTTGTTTGTCGCCGACATCTTCTTACTCTTATCCGATGTCGTGTGGGCCACAAATGCGGGCCAGTGATCTTTGATCTTCTCATATTTGCCGATGAATTCTGGTGTCTCTTCTTTGTCGACAAACTTTTTCATCTCTTTTCTCCACCTCCTGAATAGGCCTGCCATCTTCTTAAGAGCACAAGACTTGATTAGTTGCTCTTTAACTGGCTTCTCCGGATCCTCCTCTGGCGGTAGTGTGAAATTTGCCTTCAGCTCAGTACAAAGATCATCTTTCTGCATATCATTGACATAAGACACCTGAGGGTCCTCCTCCTTAGGCTTATACGATTGGTGGATGCTGATTGGGATCTTGTCCCTAACAAGAACCCCGCACTGAGCAGCAAATGCGTTCTTTGTCCGGATGGGTTCAATCGGTTCGCCGTCGCGCGCGATTGCTGTGATCTCAAACTTTTCATCCGAGCTCAACTTTTTCTTTGGTCCTCGTCTCCTTACAGAAGTTGTGCTCGATCCGAAGGGCTAGAAAAAGGAAGAAAGACGAGAGTTAATTAATATGTGTACGTATACCAAAACAATGAATGCATCAATTAACTAGTCAGCACGGGCTTAACTAATATATATATACCTGGCCAGACTCGGTTCGGTCACCGGAGCAGTCAGCACGGTCTCCTCTTGTACCTCCATTGGGTCACCGGATTCATCATGAACATAGCCCTCTTCTTGTACCGGCATTAATGGGCCGGATCCATCATGAACATAGCCCTCTTCTTCACCCAGTCCTTCCTGATCATCGGTGTCGTTGAGAAATGACGCAATGACATCACTTCCTTGTGCGATTATCTCCCCAACATCTCTTCTGTTGCTTCGTCTCGGGAGTGCTCCATAGTTTCTGCAACATGTCAATTATTATTCAAACATGGTATAGATGGATATATATTAGTGGCAAACATAGAACTAGCTAGCTAATCACAATAAGGAATCATGTTAGTGGCCTCGACGCTGCTTCTCTAGGGTTTGGGGTGGCCTAGACAACGCTTCAAGGGTTTTGGGTGGCCTCGACACAAAGCTTCAAGAGTTTGGGGTGGCCTCGACGACAACGCTCTTTTAACTTGGTAAATTTGGGTGGCCTCAAGAGAGTTTGTTGGGTAGGGGCGCGGCGGGAGGGGGTAGGAGACCAACATCGTTTTTTCTCTAGAGTTTGTGTGTCCTCGAGAGTTTTGGTCGAGCGAGAGGGTCAAGGGGGGGGGGTATATATATCGACCGCCCCTCATGTCGAAGTTATCCGGGAGGGGGTTATATCGACAACGACGCGACATACATATACATGGGAACATAATGTTATTGGGGAGGGGGTATCGGTACCCCCCCCTCGTGTTGAAGTTTCTTCTTTCTCCTCTATTCCTTTCTTCTTCTTCTCCTTCTTCTCTTCTTTTTCTTCTGCTCCCTCGTGTTGAAGTTATCGGGAGGGGTATATCGACGACGACGGAGGAGAAGATCGAAGAAAAAAAGAAGAAGAAAAAAGAGGAGAAGAAGAAAGGAATAGAGGAGAAGAAGAAAAAATAGAAAATATTCTATTTTTCTTCTTCTCCTCTATTCCTTTCTTCTTCTCCTCTTCTTTTTCTTCCTTTTTCCTCTTCTTATTTATTTCTCCTCTTCTTCCTCTCCTCTTCTTCTCCTTTCTTCCTCTTCTTATTTTCCATTTTCCTCTCCTTCTTTTTCTTCTTCTTCTTCCTTCTTCCTTCTTCTTCTTTTCTTCCTTTTCCTTGTTTTACTTTTTCCTCTACACTAACCTAAAATGCACTAACCTAAAATCGATATCTACTAACAACCTAAATAAAAAATTAATACATATATTGAAAAACATATATAAACAAAAAAATGCTATGAACATTATATTCATACATAGATAGCCACATCCATTCATCATATAGCTACCACATACATATATACATTATATATATGAAAAAATGCAATGAACAAAAAATACTCTTATGAAAAAACTACTATTAACATGTACACATATATACACACACAAACACATATACAAAAAAAATACAAAAAAATGCTATAAAAAATGCAGGGCAGGGGCGGCGGTGTTGGGGAACGTAGCAGAAATTCAAAATTTTCATACGAGTCACCAAGATCTATCTATGGAGAAACTAGCAACGAGAGAGAGGGGAGTGCATCTACATACCCTTGTAGATCGCTAAGCGGAAGCATTCAAGAGAACGGGGTTGAAGGAGTCGTACTCATCGTGATCCAAATCACCGGAGATCCTAGTGCCGAACGGACGACACCTCCGCGTTCAATACACGTACAGCCCGGGGACGTCTCCTCTTTCTTGATCCAGCAAGGGGAGAGGAGAAGTTGAGGGAGAGCTCCGGCAGCAGGACGGCGTGGTGGTGGAGCTTGCAGTTCTCCGGCAGGGCTTCGCCAAGCACACTACTACTACGGAGGAGGTGTTGGGGAGGGAGAGGGCTGCGCCAGGGGCAAGGGTGAAGCTCCCATGCACCTCCCCACTATATATAGGGGTGGAGGGGCTGGTTTCTTGCCCTCCAAGTCCATTGGGGCGTTGGCAAAGGTGGGAGGAAAGAAATCCCATCATTTCCTTCCCCACCGATTGTTATCCCCCCTTTTTAGGGATCTTGATCTTATCCCTTCGGGGTATAATCTTATTCCTTCTAAGGGGGGATCTTGGTGCGCCTTGACCAAGGGTGTGGGGCCTTTCTCCCACTACCCACGTTCATGTGGGTCCCCCCATGCTGGTGGGCCCCACTCCGGAACAATACCGAAAAATCCCGAACATTTTCCGGTGGCCAAAATAGGACTTCCCATATATAAATCTTTACCTCCGGACCATTCCGGAACTCCTCGTAACGTCCGGGATCTCATTCGGGACTCCGAACAACATTCGGTAACTGCATACCAATTCCCATAACAACTCTAGCGTCATCGAACCTTAAGTGTGTAGACCCTACGGGTTCGGGAATCATGCAGACATGACTGAGACAGCTCTCTGGCCAATAACCAACAGCGGGATCTGGATACCCATGTTGGCTCCCACATGTTCCACGATGATCTCATCGGATGAACCATGATGTCTAGGATTCAAGCAATCCCGTATACAATTCCCTTTGTCTAGCGGTATTGTACTTGCCTAAGATTCGATTGTCGGTATGCCGATACCTTGTTCAATCTCGTTACCGGCAAGTCTCTTTACTCGTTCCGTAACACATCATCCCGTGATCAACCCCTTGGTCACATTGTGCACATTATGATGATGTCCTACCGAGTGGGCCTAGAGATACCTTTCCGTCAACCGGATAGACAAATCCCAGTCTCGATTCGTGCCAACCCAACAGACACTTTCGGAGATACCTGTAGTGCACCTTTATAGCCACCCAGTTACGTTGTGACATTTGGTACACCCAAAGCATTCCTACGGTATCCGGGAGTTGCATAATCTCATGGTCTAAGGAAATGATACTTGACATTAGAAAAGCTTTAGCATACGAACTACACAATCTTTGTGCTAGGCTTAGGATTGGGTCTTGTCCATCACATCATTCTCCTAATGATGTGATCCCGTTATCAACGACATCCAATGTCATTCAGGAAACCGTAACCATCTATTGATCAACGAGCTAGTCATTTAGAGGCTTACTAGGGACTTGGTGTTGTCTATGTACCCACACATGTATCTGAGTTTCCTATTAATACAATCATAGCATGGATAATAAACGATTATCATGAACAAGGAAATATAATAATAACAACTAATTTATTATTGCCTCTAGGGCATATTTCCAACAGGTGAGGCGGTGCGCGGCGCCAGCGCAGGGCAGGGGCGGCGGCGCGGCGGCCATGCAGGGCAGGGGCGGCGGCACGGCAGCCGCGCAGGGCAGGAGCGGCGGCGCGGCGGCCGCGCAGGGGCGCGGGACGGGAGGGGCGCGAGAGCATGTGCTCACGGGGGGCGGCGGCGACGGCGAAGCCGAGCAGCTTGAGGACGTCGGTGGCGGTGGCGACGGCGAAGGCGAACAGCCTAACGGCGTCGGTGGCGGCGGCGATGACAAGGTGGAGCAGGGGCGTCGGGCGCCGACGGCGACGAGGAGGATCAAGGGGCGTCGGGGGAGAAGTGGGGGATTTGGTCGAAACTGCTAAGTGCTGGCACGAACCGGGACCAATGCCCCTTTAGTCCCGGTTGGTGCCACCAACCGGGACCAAAGGCCTCTTTTCAGCAGCCCAAAGGGCGGGAAGCGGCGGCCTTTGTTCCCGGTTGGTGGCACCAACCTGGTCTAAAGGTGGGGCATTGGTCCCGGTTGGTGCCACCAACCGGTTCCAATGCCCCCCTTTAGTCCCGGTTGGTGCCACAAACCGATTCCAATGCCCCCCTTTAGTTCTGGTTGGTGCCACCAACCGGAACCAAAGGCTCCTGTGTTGCCCGTGTCGCGGCCAAAGTTTAGTCTCACCTCGCTAGTTGAGAGGGCTCGAGAGTGGTTTATAAGCGCTGCTGCGCCCACCCTCTCGAGCTCCTCTCAACTACAGGCTTTCAGGACTAATCTCACACTATGCTACTGTGGGCCTATTGGGCCTTCTGTGGGCCTGAATCCTTGCCCAGGTTTGGTTTCTAGTCGTATTCAGGCCGTGGTGGCCCAATAGGTGGCATTTTTTTAGTTTTTTTCCTGTTTTTTTGTTTTGTTTTTTGTATTATTTATTTTCTTTTGTTTTTTGCTTTATTTTTTAATTCTCTTTGCTTTTAGTTTTAGAAAAATTATAAACTTTCTGTTAGTGCCATTAGTTTTCAAATTTGAATAGTTAAAATTTGAATTCTTTGAAATTTGTGTGAATCACAAGTTTGTGATTAACTTTACTAAAAAAATGAACATAGATGCGCCTATAGAGAAAAAAGGTCCAGACGAACCGGGACCAATGGCCCACGTGGCTGCCCTCTAGAGAGTGTTCTTGGTGAGAACATAGTTGACAAGGAGCGAACCGGGATTAATGGTATTACAAGGGCCAAACCATAAGACATTAAAGCATTTCAAATGAACTCTGAAAAAGTTGAAAGTTGGCATGGTATCATAATTTCACCCACATAGCATGTGCATGTACAAAACGGACAATGGTATCATACTCATCTGTTACAAAGTTGGCATGGTATCATCATAATAGTTGCGGGAGAAAGTCTTCACTTTTTCTTCGCTTGTGTCATTTGCTTATTGCGCCGTAACCATGGATAATCTTCATCGTTTATCAGGATGCTGGGGTCAGCCTTGACTTTGAAGGGAGGAATTTCATGAAACTTTTCATAATCTTCAACATGTCTGTCTTGCCCTCCACTCCCACGATGTCCCTTTTTCCTCAAAAAACTATGTGGCGCTTTGGCTCATCGTATGATGTATTCGCTTCCTTATCTTTTCTTTTTCTCGGTCTGGTAGACATGTCCTTCACATAGATAACTTGTGCCACATCATTGGCTAGGACGAACGGTTCGTCAGTGTACCCAAGATTTTTCAGATCCACTGTTGTCATTCCGTACTGTGGGTCTACCTGTACCCGGCCTCCTGACATATTGACCCATTTGCACTTAAACAAGGGGACCTTTATTTTCCAAATAGAAGGAAAACAGAGTGCAAGATCGATGAGGCGATTTTTCCCCTCCCCCCTCCCCCACCTCCCTCTCCCCCCATCCCACCTACCTCCATCCCCACCGCTATTTTCGCACCTCCCCCGCGCTTATGCACTCTCCCACTCGCCTCTGGACTGGATGATCTCGCCTCGCCGTCAGGGTGCACAGATCCGACGCGTAATGCCGGCGACGCGGGTGGCGGCGCCGCTGCGGCTTCCGCCGCCTCCAGTTGATGCGAATTCCCCGGAGGCATACCAGGAGATGGAGCGGGTGGTGCGGGAGCTTGATGTGGGCAGAGATCTTCGAGAGCATCTTGCAGTTTGCCAGGTATGAAGTACGATGAATACGCGAGGTTCACCGGCGACGATGGCGCATCGGATGTGGAGTTCCTCTTCTGGGCAATCCAGGAAGCGGACTCGCCAGATCTGGCGCAGGCGCGGCGGTGGAGGGAGTTCAGATCCAATCCTCCTCGCCTCAACATCGCAAGGCCACGCATGGAGGCGATATCCAGGATCCCCACCAGGTTGCTTCCGCCCGGGGCCCTGCCTCCTCACCGGCAGTAACGATCATCGATGCTGCTGGCCATGGGATGCACGGTGTTGGTCAGCGTCCTGGTGGCCTACACGAAGCTCATGCGAGCGGCCGACGCGACATCGAGCCCCCACCGTGGCCTGGCGACCAAGGTATGATTTCGGGTTCCCTTTCTGTCCATTCTATGAGATTTTTGCGTGCATTTCGCTCGCGGCGCAGATGTGTCTCGACAAGAAAATTTGATTCTGTTGAAGTTCATAATTCTAGTAATTTGTGTGCGGGGATCTCCCCTTCTGTTGACAATTTAGTCGGAAAAACTAGTGAGGTAAAGTAATTGAGGGCTCTCCCTCAGGGTAATTTGGTATCAGAAATTCAGGTCGTGATCGAGGGTAAGGGTAGCTCTTGTGAGGTCCATGGCGGTAGAATGGCCCAATCTAGTTTAAATTCAAAAAGAGGGGAAACGTTGGGAGCATGTGCTCCTGGAAAAGGTGGTCAAAAGCAGGGACGCCCCGTACCCGCCCCGATGATATGCGAACCCTCCATCTGTGGATCTGTGGTTGTGAGGAAAACGAATTATGTGAATGCGCCTTCCCAGCCTTGCGGTGACCTAGAGTATATAGAGGAGCACTATGGCCAGTTGTGGTCGATCCCCTCCCCTCCCCGCCACCGTAGTAACCCTAACTCTTTCCTCCCGAAACCTTTCCCCACTACCTTCTGGGTGAGGAAAGATCTCCTTGCGGCTGGGAAGTTCACCAAGGCTGATTGTCACCCTGCTACTGTGAGATCCTTTGATCCTCCTCCTAAACTGATTTGTTTGCCGTGTGAGGGTATTAGCCCTGGTTCTAGATCTTTTGCTGAAGTTGTTAAGGGTGGAGTAGAGATGGCTGATAAGCGTCCTTCTGGATCTACCTCTAGGGCTGCCTCTCAACGGGGAGGCGGCCAGCGAGCTCCGGCACCTCAACGCCGGCAAGGCACGGCCAATTCTGGTAAAGACCCTGTTCCTGTGCAGAAAACCAAATCTACTGTGTCTACTGCCTCCTCTTCTCAGATCCCGACTACAGTTGTGGTTGCTGAAATAAAACAGGTGCTTGACCCTAGATATAAGGATATGATTTGCTTCAATTATGGGGGCCCTAGCCACTATGTGGGAATTGTGTGAAGACTAAGGCCTGTTTCATTTGCCAACAAAGTCACAATGTTAATAATTGTGCGGCTTGGGCTAAGATTCAACCTTCAGCCACCTTCTTTGGAAGTGGAGCTAGTGGTCTTGGTTTTTACCATGTGGAGGTACCTGCTGTTGCTGAAACCAAATGGCTGAATTACTAGAACTGTGCAGTTGTGAACATCATCAAGGGAGAGGTGCAGAAAAATGAGCTTTGTGGCCTGTTGTCTGCTGTTTTCTGTAAGAATAGGCAATGGCCATGGCAGGTGAGAGAGTTATCTAGCAAAACCTTCTTAGTTAGGTTCCCTCCATGGAAAAGTGCTGAGGACTTGATTGAATTTCCAGCCTTTGATCTCCCTAAGGATGGTGTGAATGTAAATGTGACTGAATGGAAAGGGGCTTGTGATCCTTTTGGAGAACTAGTTGAAGCTTGGGTCCTGATTGAGGGTATACCACCTAAATGGTGTACTTGAAAGGTCTTTTGTCAGATAGCCTCAATGTTTGGGGTTCTCACTGATGTAGACTGGAAAGGCATGTTCAGGACTTTTTTTGAGAATGTAAGAGTTAAAATTGCTTGTAGGGATCCAACCAAAATTCCTTTTGAAAGGTTGATAGAAATGAAGAAGAAGTTGTTTCTTATTGGATTTACTGTGGAAGGGTTTGAACAAACTGGTGGCCTGGATGCTGTGGTTAATGAGGAAGAGGATGATGATGAAGAGCTTGAGGAAGATAATGAGAATAACCATGAGGGCAAGGATGATGGTACTCAGGATGACATTTTATCCAATGATGAGAATGCTATAGATGATCTAGATAAGGCCAATTTAGGCTCTAAAAGGACTTCTGATGCTGGTGACTACAAAAAAGCCTCTAATGCCATTGATCATCAGGTTGATTGGTCAGACACTGAACATGAAAATTTCATCATGCAGTGTGCTGTGGTGAAACCTAAGTCTATGATGGAAAAGGAAACTGTTGAACCAACCAAAGATGTGAGTGAGTTTGGAGCTTATGCTTCACCAGCCGTAATTGCAGTAGAAAAAACAATCTCTCCAACTAAACTGGGTGATGAACCTATGATGAATGAACTCATTGCTTCTTGTGAAGCCAAGGATCCCTATGCTTTACCTGAAGAGATAAATCCTATGGATACTGGGTCTAGTTATGACAGAGAAGGAAACTTACCTGGAGAGGATAGTGTTGCTTATTGCAATATGGTTCTGAAATCTATTGACTGCTCTGATTCTGAAGAGGAGAAGAATGCTGAGGATGACCTGGCAACCTTACCTATGGAGGTTGTGGATCTGATCAAGTACTCATGGTTGAAAAGGTCTCTGCTATCTTCACTTGATGAGGTGGTAGAAGTTGGGAAGAAGAAACAGACTAAATCTAAGTGGGGGCCTGTGTTAGCCCAGAAGCCTCAAACTAGGGGACATGGTCATGTGAATATCATGCAGAAAGCTGCTTACTACAAGAGGAAGAAGAACTTGGAGGTGCCTCACACTTACAAAGGTAACTCATTTGCTCTACTTGATCCTGATCTCCTTGCTGTTCATTATGAGAAAATCAATCTGAAAATTGGAAATGATGCCTGCTCTAAACATGTGATTATTGATGATTTGATTGCTGATGAGAAGGAAAAATGCTTGATATTTGCTAATAACAATCTTGAAACTGTTCTGCCTGATAATTTAGATGTTGATGAAGTAGAGGTTGGATTCATTTCAGTGGGGTGTACTCCCCAGCAATCATGTTGTTCATGAAAATAGCTCATGCGAGACGCTTTATATGGCAACAATATCTCCTATGCGACCAGACCCTCTTTCACCCTAAACCGAAAGAGACAGGGGGTTAGCTCGGGTCTGTTAGGCCCACCACTTTTCCACCTCAGCGTGGGAGCCACAACTAATCCACATGCGTGCGGGGCCCACAACTTATCCACATCAGCGTAAGCCATTACAAGGGCACCCGATCCAACCCCGGCCCGTGTCATTGTATTGTCTGACCCCTCCCCTTTCCTTCCCCCACCCTGTTCTTCTTCTTCTCCGGTGACGAAGCGCGGCAACGCCGGCCGACGAGAGATATCTAGATCTAGTTCGGCCTCCCGCCCATCATGACCACAGTATGTTCCAGTGCCGCTGACAAGATGCCCCAACTGCCAGCACAAGGAGCTTCTGAAGCGTCTGACCTGTGTGAAGGAAGACCATGCCAACCCCGGGTGCGAGTTCGTCAAGTGCGAGAGCAGGCCAAAGCCGAGGCAGGTTAGATCTGAGTACTCCATCGGTTGTATGCTCTGATTTCTCCCGATTTCTTTCTTTTATTTCCATTTAGTTGGGATCTAGGGTTCATGTGCCCCTGTTTTCAGGTCCTGAAGAAATGCAGGCATTTCGAGTGGCTCGATGCGTACATTGAGAGGCTACAATTTGATGGATTAATTGGCGGAAACCAGGAGGTCCATTCGGGGCCGCTTGTTGTGGAGCCAGCGGAGAATTTGGCAGATACAGCCGTTCCGATGATGGGCAATGCTGGATTAAGAGGGATTTGAAGAAAATAAGTAAGCAATAGAAGCAGATGATCGATTTGAAGCAGCAAGCAAATATGATGGCTGGAGGATTTTTATTGTTGTATCATTTCTAGGGTTTCTTTTACTTGCTATACATCAACCGCTAGAAATTGTTTGAGTTTCAGTTAATGCGTTGTTTGAGTTTCAGTTAATGTGTTTAGCTAGTAGTGAACTTTTTCAATTATAGTTTGGGCATCATGCCTGGATCATTTTGCATCCCCTGATTAATAAAATGCAGCAAATCGCCCAAGTATGTCTCATATGTTGCAAACATGCAATTCTTCAGTTAACAGATAGTGGCCAACTTCCAGTTCTTTAGTTAACAGAGAGTGCAGGGCAAAGTTCAGGGAAAAAGACGATATTGGGTGTAGCCCAAGTAAGGCCCAAAGAGAAAACAAGCCCATGCATTGTTAGCTAGCACAAGCCCACCCATAATTATCTATCACAAGCATGATGTAGGTGGCTTCACCCCACCCGTGTTGCTTCGGAAAGAAATGGTGCACACGTGGAGAAAAGAAAATTGTTGTATCTGTGGAGAAAAAAATGGGTGCACCCGTGGAAAAAAAATGCTACACCCGTGGACAAAAAATGGGTGCACCCGTGGACAAAAAATGGAGAACATGAAATCTACCATGCACCATTGTACATACAAACATGTTTGTTTTGAGATAAAATAATTGAATCATTCTTTCAATGGAGGATGGGCAGATAGATCCATTTTTGCATGGCTTCATGAACTATGTATTTACATGATGGCATTCCGTAAAAAAATGTATTTATTTATTGTAACTTCGAGAAAAAAAATGTATTTGTTTTCAGTGGTAAGAAGAAGTTGAAAAGAAAATCAATTGTGTTGATTCTTTGTGGCTTGTATAAATATAGTGTATTGTTTGCATTTTCTTTCAAATATAGAGTATTGTTTGCAAAAAATTCCACTAAAGTGAAATTGTTTGTTCCTTGTGTAAAAAAGAGAAATTTCATTGCTACAAAATGACTTTTCGTGAGTCATTTTTTGTCTTTTTTTCATAGTCCACAAAAATTGTCTTTTTTGACCTACGAGCCAAAACACCGTATCCAAATAGGGCCCATCCAAATAGTCGCACAATATTGCACGAACAAAGCGGGTGGCACTATCAAAAAGCAATCAACAACTCAAAAAAAGATTCAAATATAGTAGCAAGAACTTAATAATAGAAAGACATATAATATAGATTGTTCGGGCCAACCAAACCCACAATAGGAGACATATAGTACACTTATAACTTAAATAACATAAGACGAATATAGATAGATAGATTTAGCTAAAAAAGATAGATAGATAGATGGGTACTAGATCTAAACCCTAGCCGCTGCCTTCTCCATCGGGCTCCTCCTCACTCCTCCTCTGAGCACCTTTAATTGCTCCCTTCGGGGTGTTATCGATGGGGTATGATAGAGTGTGCATGCGCTCCTCGATGGGGAAGAGGTTGGTGTAGTCCGTGAAGATGTGGGTGGTGAAAGCTATGAACTCACACCCACAGCAGAACATGCGGCCGAGGAGGTTGAACGCGTCGAAGGGATTGGTGAAGTGGGCAAGGATAGCAACCACAACCCCGTTGTGGATGACCTCCTCGACTCGGTACATCCTTGGAGATCCCTGGGGGAGGTGGCGGTAGCTGGCCCCAAGGAAGAAGTCAGTGAACTCCCTTGCGCCCCTAAATCTTGACATTTCCCACACATGTAGGGTGTTCTCGACGTACACCCCGGTGGGGTAGAGCATCTCCTCACAGTGGGGGGAAAGTGGTAGGTTGTCCCGGTGTACTCCATGGCTGCGGCGGGCTAGTTCTTGGGGCCGTTTGTGGTGAGAAAAAGAAGTGCAGATGCAGATGGGAGAGGATGGAAATGGACCAAGGGTGTGATAGGAAGAGGAAGATGATAGGTGGCTTAAATAGTTGTAGTGTGACTTGTTATCTCACTGTGTCAGTAATGAGGTCAAATGTGAACATGTTTCCCACCCACCGCGGCATCGGTAGGGTACACACGTGGGAAACCATAGTCTGGATCGGTAGCTATAATGCGACATTTCAGTGTTGCCCTCTACGCCACTGGTCGGGTCAGGCGGGGATGGTATGCGGTGCGTGCTCATTCAGATGAAGTGGGTGGGCGCAAGCATGCAATGTTGGTGGGGATTCTGAAGCGGGCGGGTGCATGCATGCAACGGCGTCTCAGGGAGGGAACATTTGTGGACATCGCTCGGTCCAAAGGTCCAACGGGTAGGCATCTTTACCACAGCCCAATGACGCACATGCATGGTAGCAGCCCACTCATGAGCGCAGAACAAACAAAGCAAAAAAAAAACAGATGTTTTCAAATCCAGCCAATTATAGCACAGAACTAGCGTCACACAGATCTCAAACGTGGCACTACATGCTGATCCACGCTGTTCGACACGCAGCGATCCAACTGTCAGGAATGGTTGGGGGAGTGATCCAGCGTTCTGGAGAATGGCCAATCAGAGCGCCTCACACGGATCACTAACGTTGCCCTAGTGTCTGAACCACACCATCCACTCGCAGATATCCAATGGCCTGGATGGGTGCGGGGTTTTGGCTAGGGTTTGAGGGGATTTGAAAGGGTTACGAGGGACTTCTGAAGGGGTTATGAGGGCTAGGGTTGACCATAACTACTTTTAAAAAAAATCAGAAAATATGAAAAACTTGCACCCATCATTGTTTTATGTTACTAGGTTGCTAGAAAAAATAATAAACCTGGTCTACGGGTAATTTCGTGAAAAACCCTTCACAAAAACTAGCTATCACAAATGAGTTGCGCTGGATTCAGGTAAGGGTTTAGGGTTAATCATGTCATAGTTTATCCAAACGATCCAATATTCGGCATGGACCCTATATTTACACACTGGAAGTGAACTTTTGATTTTTGGCTGATTTAGTGAAGGTTGGAAAAAAAACTTGCCTACAAATGGGATGTTTATCTTAGCTTTGGAGCTCATTTGGAGCACATTTTTCATGACTAGTGTTTCACTCAACAAAAAGTCCTTGGATTGATCACCTAACATGCATAATATTTGAGAAAGCATTGTAACTTCAATACCCATACTAAACAGTTCAAATTTGAATTTTGGCTCAAATTTGAAATTCGGCCAGAGTTTAAATAGTGTTACACAAATACCCATCAAAGTAAAAATAGCATTATACAAATTCAGGAAAGTTTTTTACACAAATCCAGACAAGTTTTTTTATTCATAGAAGAACAACATTTCACTTCTACTTCTTCTTACCACTCGATTTTTTCTTCTTCTTGGCACTTGTTGACCCTACGACGGGTACGACACCCAGTTCACTCAAGCTTTTGGTTTTCTTCACTGGATTATCTAGGACAGCTATAGTTGGCACCACAACATGTAACGAGGCTTAGTTTGCACAACACTAGTGCAGAAAGCCTAACTATGGCGTGTCAAAAATAGCCTTGTTGGCGTATGAGCCCCACGCCATCAATATGATGCCAGTGTTAAAAAATAGTGATGGGGCTAGAGCTATGTCAACAGTATTATACGTGTTTCTGGCGTACGATGTTTGCAATGCCACCACTATATTCACTCATCTTGCGGGACACGATGTAATTTGCACGCCACAAACTTTTCGTGCACAAAAAAAGGTTTTTCAACACCATGTAACATTTAGCATTTCACATTAACACTAAGTACATACTATATAACATTACAAAGTAGAACAATACTAGATAATAGAACACTAGGAGTTGATATTTAATTGGGTGCTAGCTAGTTAGATCTCACAAACATAACCAGTTAATAGAAACATTACGGGTTAAAACAATACTAGTACATAGCGGTAATACATAATTAAGCAGTTCATTCATGTAGTGCCCCGCCACACACATAGGTCTAAATGAGGTCGATAACCACCATCATCCTCAAGCCATGGCGCTGGGTGTTCCTGATGGTGACTAAGATGTCCTGTCCAATCTAGAGATTCTTTCCAGCAAGTAAATTGTTCCATTCCGCAACACTGAACATAGTGCGACTGTCCATGTCCAGTGCATAAGCACAGTTCGTGATGGAGCCCCTTGCAGTAAGACGTAGTCTAGCAATGCCTACTATATCTGGCTGAATGCCACAACTTTGATTAGCCTCTTAGGTAATTTCAGGAGAAAAAACAAATATGGTAAATGAGCATGTCACATTACTAACACTAGCCAATTAATCAAGCATATCACGCATTTGTCCTTGTTAGGCGGGTCACCAATGGCATCCCGACGTAGTCATCACGTGGAGGAAGTATGTACCAGAGGTTGCCCGATTCGTCCTCGCTTAGCTTGATTCCTTTGGCACAGAGGGCTTCATCGAGTGGGTCATCATCTTCGTCCTCCCTATTGATATAGATAACAACCAGCCTTGGAGTTTGCCTTCTGAAGGAGAAGCTGATAAGTTCACCCCCAGTGAGATGCATGTGGTTGATGAAACGATTCCAGTCCTCTCCAATCTGGGTTGTTTTTCTTCCCTTGTGGACCTCCATAGTGTAGGGCCCCCCTGGAGCGTCGAAGATCACAGTGTTTTCGGTAATGAGCTCATTGAACCCGAGTCTCACATTGCAATGGACGATCTGTGTAAAAAACCAAAAAACAAACACATTGCATTTCGGGAAATAGCAAGAAAAACAGAAGAAAAAACTGTTATAGAAGGTTCATGTAATGTGTTGCCACTGCAGGAACAAAGCACGTCTGGAAGTAGATGCCAAACAGTGTGGCACTTGAAAGGTCGGTTGCACACCTTGACTTACACACTAGACCTGGTGGCCGCTGCTCCATTCTACATATAATATAATTGAAACTAAGGCTGTGTTTGATAGAAAAGTATTGAAAAATTGAAGTATTGGAAAACGACAGTTATTTATCTTGTAGGTACAAGCGGATGGTGACGGGTTGGGGACTAAATATGTAAACACTCTGTACACTAGTAATTGCATACACAAATAAACAAAATTTCAACATAAAGTTACAATTTCTACACTAGTAATTATCACTAGGTACCATTTCTATGACACAAAGCAATCCATTCAACTAACTTTGGATTCTACATGACACAAAGCAATCCATGATATATATACTAAAATTTCTACACAAAGTAAAGGAATCCTCTAAAGGCATCTACAATATCAAAAATATAAAAAAGGCATCTAAGCATCCCAGTCTACAACGGCAGCCGCTAATTTCCTAGGTTAATTAAATCACCTAGAGCGCTTGATGAGGAAATAAAATGAGCCTAGCGCTCGCTGCACAAGTTTGTGTCGGTGCTTAATGTGAGACCGGGATTGACTAAAATGCGAACGGAGGACGTGGGAGAGTGGAGACCGGGATTATCACAAAAAGCATAATATAAAATTTGTATTATTTTGTGACTAGTATGATAATTAAATACATAAAACACTTGATCAATCGGAAACAATGTTTTGGCGTACAAAGCAGACGGAAGCCAGCACTGACAAATTAACTATGACGTGCAAATAAAAATGATATGACTATGTATGTTTGGTGTAAGATATTGTTGCTGGCCACATTCTCCCAAATTCTTCTCCTCTGAATTTTTTGATCTAATTCATCCACATATGGCCGAAGCACTCCCTCTTCTCACAATGAGGAAAAACATTGTTCACTGCATTTTCTAGCCCTTTGCATGCATGTGTGAGTACTGCCAAAGGTGACACTGGCCCTATGCATCTTTTCAACTACATCATGAACCATGTCCATAAAACTCTGTCTCTGACTGAAACAAACCAATAGCAATTGGGAACATCTAGTTGTGTCCATAAAGCATTTCATGTTGCCAATTGACCATTCCATTTGCCAGTCAAAAAATGAGTCTATGCCCAAATATGGACGGCACCCTACTTTGAAGCCATCGATGCAAGGCTTTAAAGCCATAAAGAACTTGGAGAAAAGAACTCTACCGTCCTTTGTTACCTCAGTATCGATCTCCATAACACTTCCAGGTGAACTCTTCTCCACCTCTGGTTTGAAGTTATAAAGCATCCTAAAAGTATTTGCCCAATCACCATATAATTATTTCATTGCCCTCTGTTTTCTTTCCACACAGTGGTATACTTCACCTTAATGGGGTACTGCTTTTCCAATCCACTTTAATTTTCTTTGATGTAGTGTTTGGTTTCTTGGCTAAAATTGGAGTGATCTTTTCTGCAATCTAAAGTTGTGATGTCATGGTTAATACTCTCTGTGAACTTGTATTTCATGTATGTGGATGTGGGATTTGATTGAACCTGATGGTACTTCCATCAGGTTGAATTCTAGCAGATATGTACCACTTGCAAGGCGTGGCACTTCCATCAAAACCTCTGCACCTCGCATACAATTTCTTTCTATCAGTCCACATAGTCTTGCATCAAACTCTTGTTTGACTGCATAAGTCTTGAAACACATTCGAAACTCCTTCGTGCTTGGGAACAACTTCCCTACTTCAATAGCATGATTTTCTTGGTCATACGGACTTACAAGCTCATCATCATGTGCATCATGTACATCATCTGCAACATCTTTCATTAGTTGTACATCCACATTTTCAGAAGCGTCTATGTTAGCATCATTAGGCAATCGAGTCACCCCTATCTTCCTTATCTTGATCATCTACTGGAATGCCAAAAAAATTGGCCATCTTGGTGTCAGCCATTGGTGCAATGACCAAAACAGTAGCGACTTCTAATTCTACTGAATCTTAATCAACACAAACAACCCTTGCAGCACCATCACAACCCTCTTCTGCATCTTGATCAGCCCCCTCTATTACTGTCACTTCACCGTACACATGGGCGCTATCTATCTCTGTGAAGCCCAATCATTATTTACCATCTGCGAAGCCACCTTTAAGGGAACATATCCATCCTTAGAATCTGATTTCAGATCAACGAGCTCTGCATGAAAGGTACTCTGTTTGCTTGCCCAACCGTCTTGCCAATCGACTTCATCAACCATCTCTTCACCATTCTCAATTCTCAGATACTCACCCTTCCAATTATCAAACCATAACAATGCTACCTCTTGCTCTAGACCCCAAAATATTGCTCTTCCCAAATTTCTCCACAACATTCCTCATAGCCCTCTCTTCCATGCTCTGTATATCCTGTGGATCAATCTCTACAAATTCAACCTCGCATTTCACAATTGTATCTCTCTCTATGTCTCGCACGCTACCATCAACTAGCTTTGCTTTAAACGGAAATAATTCAACACTGAATTCCAAGGTCCGAGCACGATCGCCCATGTTTATCGTGGCTCCATCTCATTTAGCTCAATGTCGCCGCTGCTCCCCAACCCCACCCACCTCCACAATCTGGATCCCGTGGAAAACAGAGGCACACTTGTTTAGATCTAACTCAAGATGGAGGGGAACATGCACTAGTGCAAAACCGGCCTTTAGTGCCGGTTCGTAATGGGCTTTAGTGTCGGTTCGCCAACCGCCACTAAAGAGTGGGGACTAAAGGTCCCCTCCCTTTAGTACCGGTTCATCACGAACCGGCGCTAAAGTGCCACCACGTGGCACGAGCCAGGCCCGTTTGCGTGGAGGGCATTAGTACCGGTTGGTAACACCAACCGGTACTAAATGTTTGTTTCTTTTTTTATTTTTCTTTAATTTTGTGTTTTCAATTTAATTTAGTGATTGTTTTACATTATAATGAGTTGTTAAATCATAAGGTGAAAGTACCGCAGATTAGTTTCGACTGGATGCATTATTGGATATCTCTATATATAGCTAGCTAGCTAGAGTATATGCCATATCCATATTATACTTGATCAACTATAATATATACGGATATGGCATATACTTGATCACTTAGGTAGGATCCATATAGCTGAAACTAATCTGCGGTTTCTTTCATTAAATGATATAATAATTAACTATAGCTATCTAATCACCATCAGCACTACTAGCTTAAAGAAGAAACATTCGCTCTTGTACCAGAAGCAAAAATATTATCGATCGAGTTCAACATGATTGTCATGATATTATAAGCATTCATATATAACACCACAAAAGCAAATCACTTAAGTTCAGAACGAAGAACACAGACATGAAAGGACAAGTACTAATTAAGAGCAGCATGAAGGACTAGCTAAATCACTCCTGCTAGCTACTCTCTCTCTGGTAAAATAGCATAGAACATGTATAGCTCTCCTGATTGATCATACTGGAGCATGCCGATGAACATGTCTCCTAATCGTGGGCTGCGCTTCTCATTGCTGCCCCTAGTACTTCTCTATGATCATTAACAATTTTCCACCAATATTTCACTATTAAGCATTCACCGCTTCTAGAAATCCTGAATGCATTCATGTGCAATGCAGGATATCTTGGCCGTAAGCTAACAATTGACATCTGACCTTTAGTCTCGATCCCCTGAGGCACAACTGTCATCGGGAGTCCCTGTTGAAGAACATTGTATAGTACTTAATTAATATACTTAGCAATGAAAGTTTAGCAAAAAAATAATGTATGCAAAATATGCACTGAGGACAAATAGTAAATATCTTACCATCATTCCTAAATAGATGTGACCGCAGTTCAATTCCATCACTATTGGTCGCACGTTTTGAGTACTAACATTTCTAAGTGCAGGAAGAAAATTTGTCTTGACAGTATGAAGATCCTCAAGCCATGAAACCTAATGACTTATCTCCTCGCAGTTTATTTCAGCTCCGGGACAGTAGTAGGTCCTGTCTATCAAGCGCCGGACATGTTTGGTTGAATGGAGATAAGCTGTCAATAGAAATTAGTTGTGAGTTATATTTGAATAAGCAATATTAAAGACAAAAATATAGTTGAGAAGAACACACATAATGGTAGAACTGGAGGCGTCTGCACATCGGCCCATATGTCTCTATTACCTTTAATATCATCTTTCGGACGAATATCAAAGGTGATAACCATACCAGGCTCAAATGCATAAGCCTTGCATAGTGCTTGCCAAGTTTTGCATTCAAAATAGGTGTACGTGTGTGCATTGTATACTTTGACGTTGAAAGTATAACCATCATGCTCAATTTTCAGGTAAGCACTCTTTACCTCCATAGTTTCCATATCTTTGAAACCTATCTTATCCAAGACAAAAATTCTTGCATGGCACGGGATGTGCTAGTAGAATAGTGAAAATTAAAAATTATAAGTCAGGCAAATGAAGCATATATAAGTCATGCTTAATTACGAAAACAGACTTGTCGTTGTGACTTACTGTATCGAATTCGAAAGTCTCATCCAGCTTGATGCTGAATCGCCTACCATCAACAAGGAAATTTCTGTCGCACTGGCCGCGCTGGTCTTCACAGTATTCGCACATAATGAAATTTTTTCGTCGTCAAACGACATTTCCTATGTTCATATTAGGCGAAACATTAATCACTTACTAATTCAATTAATTCAACTACTTCTATTAATTCAACTAAGCATTTACTAAAAATAAACTAGTTATATTAATTCAATTAGTTTAAAGCATTTACCAAAAATAAACTAGTTATATATATATATACATATATATATATATATATATATTAATTCAACTAGTTCAACTAAACATTTACTAAAAATAAACTAGTTATGTTAACTCAACTAGTTCAAACTAAGCATATACTAAAAATAAACTAGTTCTATATATTAATTCAACTAGTTCAACTAAGCATTTACTAAAAATAAACTAGTTCTATATATATATTAATTCAACTAGTTCAACAAATCATTTAC
>NC_041385.1:790970212-790971184 GCF_002162155.2 Triticum dicoccoides | reverse complement strand
GCGGCGACAACGACGGGCGGCGGGGGCGCGCGGGGACAATGACGACGGGTGGCGGGGGCGGCGAGGGCGACGGCACGGCGGCGCGGCGGCGTCGGCGTTGTCGAGATCGAGACTCGTGCGCGCGAGAAGTGGAACGAATTAGTGGCGACGATAACTGATTTTTCATAAGTGTAGTATATATAGGATGGGCCTTTAGTACCGGTTGATGGCTCCAACCGGTACTAAAGGCCAATTTTGGCCAGCCCAAGCGGCGGGAAACGAGGGCCTTTAGTACCGGTTGGTGGCTCCAACCGGTACTAAAGGGCAACACATTAGTACCGGTTGGAGCCATCAACCGGTACTAATGCCCGTGCGTTGCCACCCGCAGTGCGCTAAACGTCCACCTCGCCGATCGAAGGGCAGCCGCACTGGTTTATAAACCCTGCCGCGGCTGCCCTTTCGAACTCCTCTATATAGCAGGCTTCTGGGCCTAACTAGGGTGCGCTGCCCAATGAGCCTGCTGGCCCTACTGGGCATGTATTTGCACACCCAAGGTCTGGTAGGCCCAACGGGCAGCGCCCCAACATGTTTTTTATAATTTTTTTTCTTTTCTGCATTATTTATTTTCTTCTATTTATTTTTGAGTAATTTTTTTATATAGTTATTTCTTTTCTGCTTTATTTTTTTCTTCCATTTATTTCTGAATAGTTTTTTTTGCTGTATTTAGTTTCTTCGTGAATTTTTTGCTTTATATAATTTTTTTTCTTTTCTTCATTATTTATTTTCTTCTATTTATTTTTGAGTAATTTTTTATATAGTTATTCCTTTTCCGCTTTATTTTTTCTTCTATTTATTTCTGAGTAGTTTTTTGCTGTATTTAGTTTCTTTGTGAATATTTTTTCTTTATAGAATTTTTTTCCTTTTCTGCATTATTTATTTTCTTCTATTTATTTCTGAGTAGTTTCTTCTTCTTCTTCTTCTTCTTCCTCCTCT
>NC_041385.1:790966623-790968415 GCF_002162155.2 Triticum dicoccoides | reverse complement strand
TCTTCTTCCTCCTCCTCCTCCTGCTCCTCCTCTTCTTCTTCTTCTTTAAATTGTTCATCTGAACGCAGAAAAAAATACATTGATCAGTACCGCCTTTCAGCCAAAACGCGCGCTACTGCTACACAGAAGTACATATAAAAATACATTGATCATCAACGATCTTTTTGTATAGAATCTAAATCGTTAATAGGAATCTACCACCGATTTAAGAACCGGAGAAGACTCCTATTGCAGCCACATATCCTACACATAGAGTTCAATGAAGACCAAATGCTTGGGATGGTTTGAGAAGTAACATACTTAAGGTGGTCAAATTCTTGTTAGGGGAGCGAGGTGGGACTAAAAATAGCGTCTGCCACAACCTATTTAGTACCGGTTCTTGCCACGAACCGGTACTAAAGGCGCTGGCCGGGCACCAGCATCTTTAGTACCGGTTCGTGGCACGAACCGGTACTAAAGATTCCCAAAGAACCGGTACTAAAGGTCACCTCCCGCCAAGTCATTTGAACCGGCACTAATGGGAGCATTAGTGCCGGCTCATATGCCAACCGGTACTAATGTTTCACATATTAGGTCCTTTTTCTACTATTGATGTCTAGTGTGCCAAATATACTCACCACATATGCCACCTCGGCCGTGCACGAACGCTCACCTCGCAAAACGAAATCTTCGCCGCCACCGACAACGAGAATGAAGAAGGGGGCAGAAACCAGAAGCAGGGGAGAAGCACTGGTTCTATCAGGCGGGGAATCGATGCACTGCCAAGTGAGACCCACCACCAGATTCACTTGTCAGTTTGACCCCTGTTTTTAACTTAACTGCTATCCCCGTTGACCGTTCCCGTGTTTTAACCACCTGGTCGTATTGGGAGTATTATTGCCTTGTAAGACGGCACACACGAGATATTTCTATCAACTACGTTGCATCCTTTCCAATTGGCATAAAAAAACATCGCACAGGAGCTATTGACCCGACAATTAGGATGGTTTCTTATGGCGCAATATGACAATAAGTTGTGAATGGTAGGCAGGCCTCAGAATCTGCATAGGTGTAGAAACAACTCATTTCCACTGATTTCAAAGCAGACTTGGAAAAAATAGTGCAATATATAGGTCACTAGAACAAACTTATTCCATGCCGGTGTTCGCCATCCCGTCTTTCCCATCTATGTCCCATTTGCATCTGCCCAATATCCCTATTGAATTCCTATTTTCTTTGGTTTTCTTGGAAGTCAGACAAAAGAGTAAGTCGTAGGCGTACAGCAGGAGCATGTACATTTCTATCATTTTGGTACTACCTAGTGCGACACATATTTATATAATAAAATATTGATATAATTAGCAATTATTTGGTGAAAAATATATTTTTAAATGGAAATGGGTATTGAATAATTTGCCTCAAGAAAGTACAATAGTGGGCACTAGGGAATAAAAAAATTTAGATTGACTTTTTCATACTCATGGAGAGGCAACGCAACATGCACTTGGAAACAAACAAATTTGTAAGGTTATGTAACAGCCGATTCAGATTTTTCACTAGAGCACATAGGCAGAAATCAAATTGCCTAGGAAACCTACGTGCCAATGGTTAGAAATAATACACGAATGCAACTTCCAATTTCACAACTGGGACTACAAAGATGACATTACCTATTTCAAATGGAGAAGGGTACTGAAAATTTGCCTCGTGATGACACTACATGCCTGTTCAAAGTCATGTTCAGACAATTCAGCATGCATTTGAAAAAATAAATCAGGAAGGTTATGGAATGTTAGATTCCTATTTTGACACA
>NC_041385.1:790960765-790966320 GCF_002162155.2 Triticum dicoccoides | reverse complement strand
CACACACACACACACACACACACACACACACACACACACACACACACATTAATACGCTTAAAATGAAATACAAATGAAACCTACTGTTCCACAATTGTGACACTACAGATGAAATGACAAAGCAGTAGGGAGCCTCTTCTGTTGTAAAGTCTCCAAAAAAAGATGACATGACCGACTTCGAGTGGAGAAGGGTGCTAAAAAGTTGCCTCAACATATTATAATCGTGTGTAGTTGGGAATAAAATCCAAAGCATGTGGAAATTTGATTCAAATTTTCACTAGAGTACACAGTCATGCGTCAAAATGCCTAGGAACACTACATGCAATAGTTTGAAGAAATGAAAACATGAATAAAACTTCCAGTTCAACCTGACATGACGACAGATTCATATCGAGGCCCTCCATCCTTCAAAGAATGCCGACCACAAGTTTGACTAAGTAGAATGGGAATGCTGCTAGACGCACCAGCTGCACGAACTTCTCTGTTTTTCTCAGAACATAAGCCATTGCAATGATACAGCATGATGTTTTAATTTTCTCACGTGTTAGATGGTAAGTTCATTTCAAATTGGAGTTAATTGACACATCAATAAGATTTGCAACTTAGCATGGAATAAAAGTGTAAAAATTGGCTACAAAGAAGAAATATAATAGAACGCTATTCTGTCAATGGAAAAAGGAATGACGTATCATTTGCAATATTCAAGGCCACCCCAAAATGCAAGAGGCGGCCGAGTACTTTCGGCCAATACGCATGTACGATCTGCTCGATTAGCTTCTGAGCCACCAGTCGACGGAGACTCAATACGCACGTACTAGCTAAGCCTGGTGGAGGCTTTTGATGTCTAGCTAGCTTAGCATGAGTCGCCGGCTTGATCGTTTCAATACGCCGAAGCAACACACGCGAGAGGCGAGACTAGCACAGGAGAGTCGCCGAGTTATTGCACGGGAGAGACGCTTTCGATGTTTCTTTATTGCAACGTAGAGGTACAGGGCTACTTATTCGGTGACTGCTACTGCCGGACTAGGGAACCACCACATCATGGTTAATCCCAACATAGCTGAAGATCGGATCAGTTCGCTCCATGCACAAATTTCAGATGGTGTACCAGGCTATAACATTGAGCATGGTTCTGGGTTTAAGAAGAGGCTCTGAACACACCTCAGTTCTCCCACAAGCCTAGCAATTCAGTGTTCGGTGTAGAGGCAAGGGTTAGCTGGAGAAAATGAGCAGATCACACACGTGTATCCAAATCACTTTGGGGAAAGGCAGTTAAGGCTTACGTACGACCGTATGAGGCAGATTTCAGGACTCACACAATTAATGGAAGGGTAACTTATGTGTTCACCAAACTTCCTCCGTCTCAGCATGACCAGTACTTACAAAAGGAGGAGGCCCTCACTAGTAGAAAACGGAGCTTTAAAACCGGTTTGTAAGGGTCTTTAGTGCCGGTTATGGAACCGGCACTAAAGTGTGGGCACTAAAGCCCCCCCCCCCCTAGTACCGGTTCGGCACGAACCGGCGCTAAAGTGCCACCACGTGGTGTGAGCTCGCGCCCTAGTATGGGGGACCTTGTTACCAACCGGTACTAAAGGTTTTTTTTTGAATTTTTTTTTGAAAATTTTGGAAAAAAAGATTTGATTTTTTTTTGATTTTTAATTTTTCTGAATTATTTGATGATTTAGTCTCTAATCACCTCTCTTAACTGCTCAAGTGTGGATCACTCATTCCAAATCATCTAACTTCCCGATCGGTCACCCATCCCTCTCACTATTCCAGCCCAAGCACACTTAACTTTTGGGTTCTATTCTCCTTGGTTTTCGAGTCTGCACTTGTTGTTTTCCTAACAATAGTAAGATGTCAATCCTATTAACCCTCAGGAGTTTAGCTTGAGCATGAAGTCACACATTTCACCGTTTGAGTTTGAAACTATTATTCTAAAAAAACAGTAATTATTTAGTAACTCTAATATTTCTTGAATAAGTTTGACCATAGTTTGACCAAAATTCAAAAAATTAATATAATTATTTAGTAACACTAATATTCTTGAATAATTATGTAGTAACACTAATACTTCTTGAATAAGTAGTTTGACCAAATTTAACCAATTTTTTTTTAAAAAACTGAAATTTAACCATATCTTTTTTTCCTTTTCGAATTTGAGGATTCTTAAAAATTCCAAACAAGCCGTAGGCAGTCTCCATCGGATGCGGATTTTCGTGCTGAATTTTTTGATATATTATACGTTTTTTTCCGACGTCGTATGCAAAACTTATAGCCGTTTTACATTTTCCCTACACTTTTTGCAAAACATGTCCAAATTTAAGTTTTCAAATTTTCCTAACTAGTAGATATAGTAATATAACTACCTCTCGAAGGATTTTATTTTTTGAAGTTTTTAACATTTTCTTTTGATTTTTTCAAAACTGAAATGGCGATACACGATGGAGGGGGGTGGTAGAGTTTGAAAGTTGGCCCCTATAGTACCGGTTCGTGCCACGAACCGGTACTAAAGGTTGTCCCCTTTAGTACCGGTTCGTGCCACGAACCGGTACTATAGGTTAGACCTTTAGTACCGGTTGGTAACACAAACCGGTACTAAAGGGGCTCGTGGGGACCCGGCCTGATGCCAGCCTGCCACTACCCCTTTAGTACCGGTTCGTGGCATGAACCGGTACTAAAGGCTCAACACGAACCGATACTATTGATCGCAGCCACGAACCGGCACTATTGGTCACATTAGTGCCGTTTTTTTTACAAACCGGCACTAATGTGCTTTACATTTGACCCTTTTTCTACTAGTGCCTGCGATCTGTGTTCTACTTCTTGTAGCCTCTAGCAGTGATATCACGATAGTGTAGCAGCCAAACAAAAATGGACGGAGTCAAGACTACCGAGCAAGAAAAATGCAGTGACCATAAATCTTGGGTTTTGATCGATGCAATCTGTTGTGAAATACGATTGGGCGGCATAAGGAAATACATGGTCTCGAAGAACCACACGGGACGTAGACTCGGGCCAAGTGAAAGTATTTCCGAGGAACGAAGGCAGCAGCTCAAACTCTCGGAGACTTGCGGAGGAGATAAGGTTGCAATACAGATCAGCCCCAACTACTGCACAAGAATTGGGACAGAAACTGGAAAGGGAACAGGAGCAATTTCAGTTTGTAAAGACTGGATCGATCTTCCTCGGTTCTTCCTCAACCCCATGAAATGCAACACATGCTGACCTCACGAAGACATAGATCCGTGCACATTTTTAAGAAGGACCAGCTGTTATGGTACATAAGAAAAGGTGGAGAATGCATACTTGGGGGTTACCTTGCCGCAGTCAGCCGGTACTGGGGTAACATCACACATACCAAGAAGTATTGCATGATACCATACATATGTTACGCTCCTCTATAGAGGTAGTAACATAGACTAGTAACATATGCATGTTACTAATCTCACGATGAAGGAGTATGAGGCATTGAGGCAACGCAACATGATGGATACAAAATGAACGGACGGAGAGGGAGAAACGGATGAATCAAACTGCCCTCATTTGAAGGAGATACTGAAAAGGGGAAAGATCGATTTGTACCTCTCTTCCTTCTAACCCCCCTGAATTGCAAACCATATTGACCTCGCAAAGACCTAGCTTGGGTTCGTGCACATTTATGACCAACACCTGTTTTTACGGTACAAAAGGAAAGCAAGAGGGAGAATGAGGACTTGGAGTACCATGCCGAAGGCCTCCGCATCATTGGTCGCCGGAATCCGTATGCCTCACCTGGACGACGGCGGGTGGGTGGGTTCTGTAGAGAAAGGAAGGGTGGCGGGTGAAGGCGGTTGAGATTGGGAGGAGGATGTCTGCCGTTGGGGCCGGCTTCTGCCAGCGAGACAGATGTTTTAACAAATACACAGACTTAGGCTCTCAAAAAACAAAAGACGCGGACCCTCCAGCACGGCAACCGCAACATTCAAACTGGCATCTTCATCAAAAACAAAAAATATTCAAAATGGCATGGCTAAAAGACTGCTTTCGATCCAACACTCTAGTATCTAGATAAAATTTCACTTTCCAGGTCTAGTTAGTTGACACCATGATGGTGCTGACAATATGCAGACTTGAGAACCTTCATGGCCATGCCTGACAGAAATCGTTGACCAGTCCTCTCACCTCACTATATCATTTAAGACATAACACTTCTCTGTTTTCCACAGATGTAGATAACAATGAATCGAACCACCATAAGATGTTAAGGTTTTGATTTGTAGCAGATGGTGTGTTGGTTTCAATTTCGGATACTATTGATGGAACAAGCACATTCTTTGCCATTTATAATAGTAGGATAGAGTTTCCAATGTACTAGCAGGGAAGGGATCAAAAAGGAAACCATAGTTGATGAAGAAACAGCAGTTGGCTACTCTCTCAATGCAAAGAGCGATAACACGTCATTCGGAATCTTGAAGGAGGTGGTATCACTCAAGATTTAAGCATTTCGCTCCTTCCACGAACTTGAAATGTTGTATGTGGCAATAATGTTGAGCATGGTTCTTGTTTTTGGTACAAGCATTGAACATACGTCCACCGCAAGCTTTGAAAGTAGTGTCGTGTGTAGGTACCAGGGTGAGATCGGAAAAATGGAGTAGAACACACATGTGTAGGCAACCTTGTCTGCATAAAGAAAAAATAAAGGCTTGGATATGGAGCAGACTCCAGGACTTCCTCAGCATAAGTATGATCGGCACTTGCAAAGACACACTGCTACGTATAGTCTCCACGTAGCTTCTAACTATGTTATCAGAATAGTACTAGCAGCCAAATAAACAAGAACGGGTTCGAGGCTCCGGAGCGACAGAGAGCAGCGACATTAAAAGTTTGATTAGCGTTCCATATACTACGTAGGACAAGTGAAATCAAATGTATTTCCAAGGAGAGAAAGCAATGACAATTGTAATCTAGTTGCGTAGACGCTGGTGGTAGAATAGATCAGCTGAAACCTCTCCACACCAGATTGCGACGTGCGGAGATTGATAAGGGGACAAGGAATTTCACATTGTGAAATTGGATCGACTTTTGTCTCTTTTCCTCCTCTCAACTTCCTCAATTGCAATCAACATTCGCCTAAGGAAAACCTAGTGTGCATGCACATTAAGAATCAACAGCTAGATGTCATGGTACACGACAAAGAGTGTATAATGGGCACTTGGGGAGCCTAACTCGCCGCATCATTGGTCGTTGAAATCGTTGTGTCACTCCTGAGTAGCAGCTGGTGCGGGAGGTGGAGATTGAGAAGGGGCGTGATCTCCAGCTCATGGAAACAAGCTTGATTGCATGTCACGTGCCGAATTAGTTGGGCCCAAAGGGGTTCAATTGGGTCAAATGAGTCTCCTCTCTCAAAAAGAAGAAAAAAGAGAATGACTAATTATGGATTTCACACACTAGAAAGACGATCGATCACAAACTAAAACTAAATACCTAGAAACTTAGCATCACCATCACGAAGTTCGGAAGGAACCTGCATATTATATTTGACTCCCCTCCCTAGGGTTCCCACCCCCGCCGCC
>NC_041385.1:790953275-790960553 GCF_002162155.2 Triticum dicoccoides | reverse complement strand
CGGAAAAAGCCCGGCGGGCGAGGCGGCAGCGGGGCTTTCCTTCCCCGTCCGCTTGAGGGCGCCGGCGCGGGGCGGCCCCTTTGAGCGACGGTGTTGGTCGCCCGCGGAATCCAGCAGTGCGGCGGCAATCTCGTGGGGTGGCGGGGTGGCCTGCTGTGGCGGTGCTCCGGCGATCCTCGGGCTGCGCGCTGCGGGGCGGCTACGGTGCTCCCATCTCGGGAGGTGGCGCGCGACCCGTCTCGGGCCGGATCCGTCCGGATCTGGCTTTGGGGGCCGGCAGGTGGCGCCTGGCTCCGGTGGTGCGTGCCCGGCGGCTCCGGCGCTTGGAGCCCGTCGGGCGACGCGGGTAGGGAAGCGGCCGGGCGTGGCTGCTGCTCCGGCCTTGGGCGGCGACATGGGTAGGTCTCGGTGGCCTACCGGTGTTGTGGCGGCTTCACGGTGACTCGATGGATCTGTCTGCGGCAACAGCCGGCTCCTCCGACATCGGTTTGTCTGTGTTCGGGCCGTCTCGTCCTTCACCCCATCTCCTCGTCGCCCGAGCGCTACTCCCATCAAAGGGCTGGTCCTTTCCCAGCTGCGATCCACCGCTCGTCTCGCGCCCGATGCCGCAGGACAGAGCTCGTCTCGCGCACGATGCAGCAGGACCGAGCTTGTCTCGCGCACGATGCAGCAGGACCGGGCTCGTCTTGCGCACGACAGCAGGACCGACCTCGTCTCGCGCACGATGCAGCAGGACCGAGCTCGTCTCGCGCACGATGCTGCAGGACCGAGTTCATCTCGCGCTTGGGGTAGCAGGATGGGTCGGTGGATGCCAGTTCTGGCCGACCTATTGGGTCTCGACGCTGGGGGTTGCCCAGGGACGCGAAAGGTGGGACCTTTACGCTCGTCTCTTTCGTTGGGGTGCGACGGGTCACAGGTGAGGTGGTGTTGAGGTCTTGGATGCTGGGGCGGCGGCCCTGGTGGTGGTGGTGGCGCGGTGCTCTTGGACAAAGCCCGCGCCTTGGTGCTTCCCTCTCATCATGGCCGTGTGGGCGGCGTGGTAGCCGGGGTGTGCCGTTCGGTGGCGGTGAATGTTGGCGGAGGTGAAAACTTGCTCTATCTTCGGACGGACCGGCGGCGGCGAAGATCGCTCCCTTCTTGAAGGCGTCGTCGTGGCTCTCATTGCCCATCATGCGGCTCCGGGGGAAACTTTGATCCTTGGATCGGGCGGTGGCGGCGCTCCGGCGTCGTTTCCTTCCTTAAGGCGCCGCCTTGGAGCGCATGGTTCGTCATAGGTAGCTTCATATCTTCGGGGCGGTAGTGCTAGGAGTAGTGTTGCTAGCTCAGCGCCTTTGTATCCCGTCCTGGGTGTGTGCGTGTGTTGCGGTGGCGTAGCGTGTGGTTGTACTGGATGCTTGTGGGTTGTTGCTTTATATATAAAGCGGGGCGAAAGCCTTTTTTGGTAAGTTCAGAAAACAGAGCACATAAAATGTCGAAAGCAATGCAAACTTTGCACTCTCGAATTCATCAAAAATCCATGACCCCGCACTAGTAGAAAAACACCTAATAGTCCCGGTTCGTAAGGGCCTTTAGTCCCGGTTCATGAACCGAGACTAATGGGTCGTTACTAATACCTGCCCCCTTTAGTCCCGGTTCAAATACGAACCGGGACCAATGTGCCTCCATGTGGCCTGTGCGCCGAGCCCAGGCAGGGGAGCCTTTGGTCCCGGTTGGTGGCACCAACCGGGACCAAAAGGCATCCACGCGTCAGCATTCCAGTGGCTGGGGTTATTGTTTTTTTTTGAAAGCAGGGGGGGATTGGGGGTTTTGGGGGGTTAATTTAGGTGTTTCATATATTGTGT
The DNA here is from genome assembly GCF_002162155.2 of Triticum dicoccoides. NCBI lineage: Eukaryota > Viridiplantae > Streptophyta > Magnoliopsida > Poales > Poaceae > Triticum > Triticum dicoccoides. The sequence continues at coordinate 790,958,712 of NC_041385.1, read as the reverse complement.
TAGCTAGCTAATTAATAGAGAGAAGTGTCCTCTCTTATGTCCGTGCTTGGTCGACGCTACATACTATATACATAAGTGATCGAGAGAACCATTGAGTACAGAAGTTCGTCATGCATACCGAGAGAAGTGATCGATCGACCTCTCCTTCTCCGAGAGATTGGTCGAACAACAAGTTTTCGTATCATGTATCCGACGCTACTGGCTACATACATGTACAATATGTATAAGATCTCTTAATTACAATCCCCTAGCATTTGAAATCAACTTCCACATGGTATTCTCCGGCTTTATTGATGACGTGGTCAAGAAAGAATCCCGCTAATTCCTCTTGAATTGCTTTCATGCGATCTGGTTCTAGGAGTTCATTCCTTATCTGCCACGTCTAATTTGAAGAAGGGGGTTAATTAATACATATATATGAATGAAACTCAACAGAAATGATGGTGTAATAAAATGAAATTGTGAATATTATTGCTTACACACTTCATATTATCTTTTAGAGTAGCCCCGCTTGTTTTTCAAAGTCGCGTTGTGGATGAACTCGCACACGTAGTATCCACAGAAATCATTCCCTTGTTCCTGCCACAAGCACTTTACGAGAAATAGAGGTCAATCAAACTGATAATGAAGCATTATAAATGGCATTGATGAAATTATAGCTATAGAATCAACGGGAGATGCGCGCAACTAGCTAGCCAGTAGTTCTTACTTTCGGGTATGTATATAGCAGCTCCTTCGGCAGTCCTAGAGCTTCTGTGGTGAACTGTTTCCAAACCCTGCAAGACAAAGAAAATAATAATTATTACTTGAGACATCAGGAAATGAACAAAAAGTTGCCGATGTGGTCTGATAATGATCGATTGAACTTACTTGTTGAACAATTCAGTCATGTCCGCATAGGTTTCGGGTTCTTTCCATCTCGAGTCTAAGACAGTTACTAGTCCCCACTCAAGCTTAATCTCCAGAAGAACATAGTGGTACCTGCGCACACATGCATAACTCATCAATTACATTACTATAACCTCACTCGAGTAATAAGGGAAACCGAATATGCACACGACAGTAATACTCACTTGCCATTGTAAGGAAAGAGTATGGTAGCTTTGTTTTGATTTTTGATCAACGATCGTAGCAAGTTGTCCTCGGCCTCTTTGACGTCCTTTTTAACCAGAAATTCATCTATGATATTTGTGTTAATGAACCCAATATCATAAATTTCTTGTTTTTTGCCCTCGACAATCTTCAATCTGCATAATATATTGAGGATAATTAATTATAAATACATGCAATGAAAGAGTCGAGCTATATATAGAGACTTAATGACAGAAATAGTACTTACAAATAGTAGCAAAAGACCATTAGTTTATCGAGGGCCTTTTGATTGAAGAACGCGAAGAACTCATCAAATGGAACAGTCAACAGATCAGTTGCAACGAGGTCGTGCTCCTCTTTAATATTCAGATACAAAGCATTCGTCCCCCCAGACTCTCTGCAGGTTTTCATCTACCAATTATGGAATCTTCCCATCATTGTTGTCAGAGATTTTTCATCTTTGATGAGAGGCTTCCCGTACTCATATATGTGTTTGTCCACCTCCAAGAAATCAGGAAGTTGATCGTCAGGCAGGTAATCTCCAAGATTGCCATAACCGGCCACCGTCCCCGGAGCATTAGACACATTGAGCGGGGTGCACAATTGATGTGCTTGTTCGCCGAGCTGGGCAATTTTTTTCCCTCTGCTCGTTCTTTTAACCTTTTATCACCGAAAGTACTTCCCGACCGCTGGGCTTCGAGATATGTCTGTTCAGTAATGCGCTGATAGTTGGTTCTCGGCGGAGACTTTGGTGGTTTCCTCAGGGCATCGATAGTGCGCTTTGCTTTCACCGGATCTACCTTCTCCTCCGGAGGTGGATGTCTCTTTGCTTTCACCCCTTCAAAGAACTCCTTCACGTGGGTCCGCACAATCGTATCATTTTCCTCCTCGGTCCTCTCGTACGGTAACTTCTCTAGAGGCTTGAGAGGTGGACAGTATCTATATTGCCTCCCACCTCTGGTTGTGCTGCTAGACGCCGGAGCAGACGGAGCGGCTGTGGCGTCTGTCTTCTTTCGTGCTTGCTTACGAGGTGGAGGAGAAGGAGTACGACGCGCCGGAGCAGCCGGGACGGCGGCGGGTCTCTTCCGCCCTTGCTGGCGAGGCTGAGAAGGAGGAGGCTGCTGGCTGCTCGGGAGCGCCAGCGCAGGCGTAGAAGGAGGCAGAGTGCCGCCACACGCCGGAGAAGGAGGCGGAGTGCCGCCACGCGTGCCCTGATCGTCACTCGCCGGAGGAGGAGGCGGTGGAGGAGGCGGAGTGCCCTGACTCGCCGGAGGAGGAGGAGGAGGCGGAGGCGTCCAGTTCAGAAGGTTGATGAGCTCCTTCCACCATAGGCATGGAGTCTTCAGAGCAGAACCCAGCCTAGTCTCCCCTTCACCGGTAGGGTGGTCAAGCAGGAGGTCCTCAAATCCCTCCGTAATTTCGTCCACCATCACCTTAGCATATCCTTCTGGAATTGGCCGGCAGTGATAAGTTGCTCCGGGTCCAGTAGGATAAACAGAGCCAACAGCCGCCTTGACCTTCAAATTCATCCATCGCGCCATAATGTGGCAATTTTGAGACTCCGTGATAGCATCCACGGGATAGCTGGCAGGAGCCATCAAGACATGCTCCGGCTGAAGCAGCTCGGTGGAAGCCACGCTGCTTCTCCGCTGAGATGGCGGGGTAGCTTCGGGGGAAGCTTCGGCAGGTCGTTTGCTGTGATCTGCTGCTTCTCGTTCCTCTAGCCCCATTACCCTTTCATGCAGCGCCTGCAGTTGGCCCTGCTCCAGTTTCTTCCTCATCTCGTGGGTTTTGTAACCCCCTGCGTACGGAAAACCAACCTTCCACGGAATGGAGCCTAGCGTGCCTCGTGTCCGTCCAGGGTGCTCAGGATTCCCGAAGGCCATTGTGAGGTCATCCTTCTCCCTGTCTGGTAGGAACGTCCCTTGCTGCGCTGCATTGATATAGTGTCCGAGGTTCTTGACTGGTATTTCCAGTTTCTCGTCCGTCCAACAACACCTCCCTGATACAGGGTCCAAGGTTCCGCCAGCCCCGAAGAACCAAGTCCGGCAGTGGTTTGTCCATCTCATTGTCTCTGGTTCGATCCCTTTTTCAAGCAGATCATTCTCAGCCTTGGACCAATTAGGCCGGGCTTTGAGGTAGCAACCTGACCCCGTGCGATGGTGAAGCTTCTTCTTCGCATCATTTTGCTTGTTTGTCGCCGACATCTTCTTACTCTTTTCTGATGTCTTGTGGGCCACGAATGCGGGCCAGTGATCTTTGATCTTCTCATATTTGCCGATGAATTCTGGTGTCTTTTTTTTTGTTGACAAACTTGTTCAGCGCTTTCCTCCACCTCCTGAATAGGGTTGCCATCTTCTTAAGAGCACAAGACTTGATTAATTGCTCTTTAACTGGCTTCTCCCGATCCTCCTCTGGCGGTAGGGTGAAATTTGCCTTCAGTTGAGTCCAAAGATCTTCTTTCTGCATATCATTGACATAAGACACCTCAGGGTCTTCCTCCTTAGGATTATACCATTGCTGGATGCTGATCGGGATCTTGTCTCTAACAAGAACCCCGCACTGAGCAGAAAATGCGGTTTTTGTCCGGATGGGTTCAATCGGTTCACCGTGGGGCGCGATTTCTCTGATCTCAAACCTTTCATCCGAGCTCAACTTTTTCTTTGGGCCTCGTCTCCTTACCGAAGTTGTGCTCGATCCGGAGGGCTAGAAATTAAAAGGAAGAAAGACGAGAGTAATTAATATGTGTACATATACCAAAACAATGGATGCATCAATTAACTAGTCCGCACGGGCTTAACTAATATATATATACCTGGACGGACTCGGTTCGGTAACCGGAGCAGTCAGCACGATCTCCTTCTTGTACCTAGCCCTCTTCTTGTACCTCCATTGTGACACCGGAGCCATCATGAACATAGCCCTCTTCATGAACATAGCCCTCTTCTTGTACGACGTCGTTGAAAAATGACGCAACAACATTAGTTCCTCCTGCGGTTATCTCCCCCAACATCTCTTCTGTTACTTCGTCTCGGTAGTGCTCCATAGTTTCTGCAAATATTTACAACATGTCAATTATTATTCAAACATGCATGGTACAGATGGATATATATTAGTGGCAAACATAGAACTACCTAGCTAATCACAATAAGGAATCATGTTAATTAGTGGCCTCGACGCTGCTTCTCTACGGTTTGGGGTGGCCTCGACACAATGCTTCAAGGGTTTGGAGTGGCCTCGATGACAACACTCTTTTAACTTGGTAAATTTGGGTGGCCTGAAGAGAGTTTGTCGGGTAGGGGCGCAACGGGAGGGGGTAGAGACCAACATCGTTTTTCTCTAGGGTTTGGGTGTCCTCGAGAGTTTTGGTCGAGCGAGAGGGCCGAGGGGGGGGGGTATATCGACGACGACAGAGGAGAAGATCGAAGAAAAAAAAAGAAGAAAAAAAGAGGAGAAGACGAAAGGAATAGAGGAGAAGAAGAAAAAATAGAAAATATTCTATTTTTCCTTCTTCTCCTCTATTCCTTTCTTCTTCTCCTCTTCCTTTTCTTCTTTTTTCCTCTTCTTATTTTACTAATTCCTCTACACTAAACTAAAATGCACTAACCTAAAACCTAATACTAACAACCTAAATAAAAAATTAATACATATATTAAAAAACATATATAAACAAAAAAATGCTTCAAGGGTTTGGGGTGGCCCCGACGACAATGCTTCAAGGGTTTGGGGTGGCCTCGACGACAACGCTCTTTTAACTTGGTAAATTTGGGTGGCCTCAAGAGAGTTTCGGGTAGGGGCGCAGCGGGAGGGGGTATAGACCAACATCGTTTTTTTCTCTAGGGTTTGGGTGTCCTCGAGAGTTTTGGTCGAGCGAGAGGGCCGAGGGGGGGTATATCGACGACGACAGAGGAGAAGATCGAAGAAAAAAAGAAGAAAAAAAAGAGGAGAAGAAGAAAGGAATAGAGGAGAAGAAGAAGAAAATAGAATATTTTCTATTTTCTTCTTCTTCTCCTCTATTCCTTTCTTCTTCTCCTCTTCTTTTTCTTCTTTTTTCCTCTTCTTATTTTACTTTTTCCTCTACACTAAACTAAAATGCACCAACCTAAAACCTAATACTAACAACATAAATAAAAAATTAATACATATATTAAAAAACATCCATAAACAAAAAAATGTTATGAACATTATATTTAGGTTGTTAGTATATACACATACATAAACATACATATATACACATATACACAAAAAAATACACATATATACACATATACACAAAAAATGCATATATACACATATACAAAAAAATGCAGGGCAGGGCGGCGGCGCGGCGGCCGCGTAGGACAGG
>NC_041385.1:790952071-790953265 GCF_002162155.2 Triticum dicoccoides | reverse complement strand
GGCAGGTAGCGAGGCAGGTGCTCACAGGAGGGTGGCGGGGCACGGTGGGCGGCGTCGGGGCGCGGGGAGCGGCGCCGACGTCGGGGCAGATGGTGTCGAGGGCGGCGGGGACGGCAAAGTTGAGCACCCTGACGGCGTCGGAGGCGGCGACGACGGTGAGGTGGTCCAGCCTGACGGCGTCGGAGGCGGCGGCGACGACGAGGTGGAGCAGCCTGACGGCTCGGCGGCGACGGCGACGAGGCAGATCGAGCAGCGGGTGTCGGGCGGAGAAGAAAGGGATGTATTTTGGAGAAACTGCTAAGTGCTAGTTATATATGGAGAGAATTGGTCCCGGTTCGTGAAACCAACCGGGACCAATGCCCCCTTTAGTCCCGGTTGGTGCCACCAACCAGGACCAAAGGCCGTCCCGGTTGGTGGTACCAAAGGGGACTAAAGGGTGGGCATTGGTACCGGTTGGTACCACAAACCGGGAACAATGCCCCCCTTTAGTCCCGGTTGGAGCCACCAACCGGGACCAATGGTCGTGTGCTGGCACGGTGCGGCACGAAAGTTTAGTCCCACCTCGCTAGCTGAGAGGGGCGCGCAGTGGTTTATAAGCCCCACTCCTGCACCCCTCTCGAGCTCCTCTCCATTGCAGGCTTACAGGCCTACTTACCACTGCTTTGCCTGATGGGCCAACTCGGCCTCCTGCGGGCCTGAATCCTGGCCCATGGTTGGTTTCTAGTCGTATTCAGGCCGTGGGGGCCCAGTAGGAGGCACTTTTTTCTTTACTTATTGTTGCTATTTTTATTTTTTCGCCATAATTTTTGTTTTGTTTTCTGCATTATTTATTTTCTTTTGTTTTTTTGCTTTATTTTTTAATTCTTTTTGCTTTTAGTTTTAGAAAAATTATAAACTTTCTGTTAGTGCCATTAGTTCTCAAATTTGAAAACATTTTTTTTGTTTCGTGCTTTATTTATTTTATTTTATTTCTACTTACAACAAAATACTTATTGTTGCTATTTTTATTTTTTCCTAGCTTTTTTGTTTTGTTTTCTGCATTATTTATTTTCTTTTGTTTTTTTGCTTTATTTTTTAATTCTTGTTGCTTTTAGTTTTAGAAAAATTATAAACTTTCTGTTAGTGCCATTAGTTCTCAAATTTTAAAACACATTTTTTTTGTTTCTTGCTTTATTTATTTTATTTTGTTTCTAC
>NC_041385.1:790945018-790951916 GCF_002162155.2 Triticum dicoccoides | reverse complement strand
TTTATTTTTTTTCCAGGTTTTTTGTTTTGCTTTCTGCATTATTTATTTTCTTTTGTTTTTTGCTTTATTTTTTAATTCTTTTTTGCTTTTAGTTTTAGAAAAATTATAAACTTTCTGTTAGTGCCATTAGTTTTCAAATTTGAATACACTTTTTTTGTTTCTTTTTGCTTTATTTATTTTATTTTGTTTCTACTTACAACAAAATACTTATTGTTGTTATTTAATTTTATTTTCCAGTTTTTTTGTTTTGTTTTCTGCATTATTTATTTTCTTTTGTTTTTTACTTTATTTTTTCTAAAACCAGATTAATGGTATTACGATGGCCGAACCATAAGACATTAAAGCAATTCAAATGAACTCTGAAAAAGTTGAAAGTTGAAAGTTGGCATGGTATCACGAGGGCCGAACCATAAAACATTAAAGCATTTCAAATGAACTCTGAAAAAGTTGAAAGTTGAAAGTTGGCATGGTATCATAATTTTGTGTGTTACAAAGTTGGCATGGTATCATCATAATAGTTGCGGGAGAAAGTCTTCACTTTTTCTTCGCTTGTGTCATTTGCTTATTGCGCCGTAACCATGGATAATCTTCATCGTTTATCAGGGTGCTGGGGTCAGCCTTGACTTTGAAGGGAGGAATTTCATGAAACTTTTCATAATCTTCAGACATGTCTGTCTTGCCATCCACTCCCATGATGTCCCTTTTTCCTGAAAGAACTATGTGGCGCTTTGGCTCATCGTATGATGTATTCGCTTCCTTATCTTTTCTTTTTCTCTGTCTCGTAGACATGTCCTTCACATAGATAACCTGTGCCACATCATTGGCTAGGACGAACGGTTCGTCAGTGTACCCATGATTTTTCAGATCCACTGTTGTCATTCCGTACTGTGGGTCTACCTGTACCCCGCCTCCTGACATATTGACCCATTTGCACTTAAACAAAGGGACCTTAAAATCATGTCCGTAGTCAAGTTCCCATATGTCCACTATGTAACCATAATATGTGTCCTTTCCCCTCTCGGTTGTTGCATCAAAGCGGACACCGCTGTTTTGGTTGGTGCTCTTTTTATCTTGGTCAATAGTGTAAAATGTATTCCCATTTATCTCGTATCCTTTCCAAATCGTAACAGTCGAAGATGGTCCCCTGGATAACAAGTACAACTCATCACAAACAGTGTTGTCACCTCTGAGACGTGCTTCCAACCAACTGCTGAAAGTCCTGATGTGTTCACATGTAATCTAGTCGTCGCACTGCTCCGAGTGTTTGGAGCGCAGAATGTTCTTGTGTTCATCGACATACGGGGTCACCAAGGTAGAGTTCTATAGAACTGTGTAGCGTACTTGAGACCAAGAATATCCGTCCCTGCATATTATTGAGTCCCTTCCAAGCGTGCCTTTTCCAGTCAGTCTCCCCTCATACCGCGATTGAGGGAGACCTATCTTCTTAAGGCCAGGAATGAAGTCAACACAAAACCCGATGACATCCTCTGTTTGATGGCCCATGGAGATGCTTCCTTCTGGCCTAGCGCGGTTACGGACATATTTCTTTAGGACTCCCATGAACCTCTCAAAGGGGTACATATTGTGTAGAAATACGGGGCCCAGAATGAAAATCTCGTCAACTAGATGAACTAGGACGTGCGTCATGATATTGAAGAAGGATGGTGGGAACACCAGCTCAAAACTGACAAGACATTGCAGCACATCACTCCTTAGCCTTGGTATGATTTCTGGATCGATCACCTTCTGAGAGATTGCATTGAGGAATGCACATAGCTTCACAATGGCTAATCGGACGTTTTCCGGTAGAAGCCCCCTCAATGCAACCGGAAGCAGTTGCGTCATAATCACGTGGCAGTCATGAGACTTTAGGTTCTAAAACTTTTTCTCTGACATATTTATTATTCCTTTTATATTCGACGAGAAGCTAGTCGGGACCTTCATACTAAGCAGTCATTCAAAGAAGATTTCCTTCTCTTCTTTGGTAAGAGCATAGCTGGCAGAACCTTCATACTGCTTTGGAGGCATGCCATCTTTTTCGTGCAAACGTTGCAGGTCCTCCCGTGCCTCGGCTGTATCTTTTGTCTTCCCATACACACCCAAGAAGCCTAGCAGGTTCACGCAAAGGTTCTTCGTCACGTGCATCACATCGATTGAAGAGCGGACTTCTAGGTCTTTCCAGTAGGGTAGGTCCCAAAATATAGATTTCTTCTTCCACATGGGTGCGTGTCCACCAGCGTCACTCGGAACAGCTAGTCTGCCGGGACCCTTTCCAAAGATTACGTGTAAATCATTGATCATAGCAAGTACGTGATCACCGATACGCATGGCGGGCTTCTTTCGGTGATCTGCCTTGCCTTTGAAATGCTTGCCTTTCTTTCGACATTGATGGTTGGTCGGAAGAAATCGACGATGGCCTAGGTACACATTCTTCCTGCAGCATCCCAGGTATATACTATCGGTGTCAAGTAAACAGTGCGTGCATGCGTGGTATCCCTTGTTTGTCTGTCCTAAAAGGTTACTGAGAGCGGGCCAATCGTTGATGGTCATGAACAGCAACGCCTTTAGGTGAAATTCCTCCTGTTTGTGCTCATCCCATGTACGTACACTGTTTCCATTCAACAGTTGTAAAAGTTCTTCAACTAATGGCCTTAGGTACACATCAATGTCGTTGTCGGGTTGCTTAGGGCCTTGGATGAGAACTGGCATCATAATGAACTTCCGCTTCATGCACATCCAAGGAGGAAGGTTATACATACATAGAGTCACGGGCCAGGTGCTGTGATTGCTGCTCTGCTCCCCGAAAGGATTAATGCCATGCGCTCTTAAAGCAAACCATACGTTCCTTGGGTCACTTGCAAACTCAGCCCAGTATTTTCTCTCGATTTTTCTCCACTGTGACCCGTCAACGGGTGCTCTCAACTTACCGTCTTTCTTACAGTCCTCACTATGCCATCACATCAACTTGGCATGCTCTCCGTTTCTGAACAGACGTTTCAATCGTGGTATTATAGGAGCATACCACATCACCTTCGCAGGAACCCTCTTCCTGGGGGGCTCGCCGTCAACATCACCAGGGTCATCTCGTTTGATCTTATACCGTAATGCACCGCATACCGGGCATGCGTTCAGATCCTTATACGCACCGCGGTAGAGGATGCAGTCATTAGGGCATGCATGTATCTTCTGCACCTCCAATCCTAGAGGGCATACGACCTTCTTTGCTACGTATGTACTGTCGGGCAATTCGTTATCCTTTGGAAGCTTCTTCTTCAATATTTTCAGTAGCTTCTCAAATCCTTTGCCAGGCACAGCATTCTCTGCCTTCCACTGCAGCAATTCCAGTACGGTACCGAGCTTTGTGTTGCCATCTTCGCAATTGGGGTACAACCCTTTTTTGTGGTCCTCTAACATGCGATCGAATTTCAGCTTCTCCTTTTGACTTTCACATTGCGTCCTTGCATCGACAATGACCCGGCGGAGATCATCATCATCGGGCAAATCGTCTGGTTCCTCTTGATCTTCAGCAGCTTCGCTCGTTGCAGCAGCATCGTGCACATCATCTGGTTCCTCTTGATCTTCAGTAGCATCACCGTATTCAGGGGGCACATAGTTGTCATCGTACTTTTCTTCTTCGCCGTCTTCCATCATAACCCCTATTTCTCCGTGCCTCGTCCAAACATTATAGTGTGGCATGAAACCCTTGTAAAGCAGGTGGGTGTGAAGGATTTTCCGGTCAGAGTAAGACTTCGTTTTCCCACATATAGGGCATTGACAACACATAAAACCATTATGCTTGTTTGCCTCAGCCACTTCGAGAAAATCATGCATGCCCTTAATGTACTCGGAGGTGTGTCTTGAACCGTACATCCATTGCCGGTTCATCTGCGTGCATTATATATAATTAAGTGTGTCAAAAATCAGTACAGAACATCATGAATAGATAATTAAGTGACCAAATTAATAGAAGTTCATCATCACATTAAAAACAAAGTACATACATAGTTCTCATCTAACAACATAAAGCTCTGTAGAGCACCTAAATTAATTAAACCATATATTGAAACTATGTAAAACATTTCAATGCGAAAACAAATGCGATCATAATCGCAACCAATGTAACAACTGATCCAGCGGCATAATGAGACCAAGCCTCGGTATGAATGGCATATTTTCTAATCTTTCTAATCTTCAAGCGCATTGCATCCATCTTGATCTTGTGATCATCGATGATATCCGCAACATGCAATTCCAATATCATCTTCTCCTCGTCAATTTTTCTAATTTTTTCCTTCAAGAAATTGTTTTCTTCTTCAACTAAATTTAACCTCTCGACAATAGGGTCGGTTGGAATTTCCGGTTCAACAACCTCCTAGATAAATAAAAACTATGTCACGTTGGTCGGCATAATTGTCACAAACAATAGATGAACCAATAGTTATGAAAAGATAATATATACCACATCCGAATCATAGACAGGACGAGGGCCGACGGGGGCGGTTACCAAAACCATCGCACTATATAAGATGCAATAATAAAAGTTAGAAAATTATACAAGTATCTATATAAACATACAAGTAAGAATTTTTTTTCCTTTCAGAAAGAAGATAAGAACAAGAGGCTCACCATAGTGGTGCCGGCGACGAGATTGGCATGGGCGATCGACGGCGGTGAAGACGGGACGGGACGTGACGGACCGCTAAACCTAGACAAATATTGAGGAAAATGGAGCTTGGAGAGGAGAAAGCTTAAGTAGTGTGGCTCGGGCATTCCATCGAACACCTCGTGTGCATAGGAGGTGAGCTAGAGCACCACAAAGCTCTCTCCTCGCCGTCCACGAAAAACAGAGCAGTGGGAGTGCTCTGCTCGCGGGCAAGGGGTATATATAGGCAATTAATTGGTCCCGGTTCATGGCACGAACCGGGACTAAAGGGCAGCCTTTGGTCCCGATTCATGCCAACCACCGGGACCAATGGTGGTGGGCCAGAAGCGAGGCATATTGGTCCCGGTTCGTCCCACCAACCGGGACCAAAAGGTCCAGACGAACCGGGACCAATGGCCCACGTGGCCCGGCCGGCCCCCGGGGCTCACGAACCGGGTCCAATGCCCCCATTGGCCCCGGTTCTGGATTGAACCAGGACTAATGGGCTGACCTGGCCTGGACTGTTGCCCCCTTTTCTACTAGTGCCGGTTGCTCATCAGCATGAACATTCAGTTCTAAAAGGTAATTCCAACATCTCGCTCCTTCACTCTCCTCCTCTAGTACCCATTTGACATGTTTGCATGCATTGCTATGTTTTCTTCTAATCCTTTCATGCCGCAATGAAATCTGAATAGATGATGGGTAGCAATAGTAAATTGGAAAGGAAGAAGTATGTAAGACCCTCCGGCATAAAACGAATGCTAACTACAAGTTTGCCCCTAGCTAGCATGTGACACACAACCGCGTACCCCAGCAATCATTAACCCATTCTCTCACCTAAATATATCATTTTTAACATACCTCTGTGCATAGACACTGAATTGAAGCATTATGACATTGGTTGGGGCTAAATTATCCAAACAGGCAGGAGATGTGCCACTAGATTACTCCCCGGGTCCAGATACCATCTCTGGGTCTTCATGAGCTCTGAGTAGATTGCAAATGAGGGTCTTGCGAGGAGAATAAAAAAGGCAAAAATTGATCAGATTTGCATAAACTTAAATTCCTCATGTACCGTTTTCAGTTTCGGCATGACATGTAGCAGTGAAGTAGTTTTGGTTGATATGTAATGCTATCTTATCACCTCAAAAATACCTTAGCATTGTAGTTGCCTTCCCTCCTCAGAAATACTTGGTGGTCGCGATTAAGGATGGCAATTTTACCCACGGGTACGGGTACCCGCTGGTACCTTACCCGAATGGGTAGGGTATGGGCACACTTTATACCCTTGGGTAGTACCCATACCCTATCCGTTAAGTCATGGGTAGGGTACGGTTATAGACTTGTACTCGCGGGTATACCCATACCTTGCCTGCTTGTGACCTAATGTTAAGTTGTCATCAATTAATCATTAATTTGACATGTGACTTGTCCACTCCTATTGACTTATGAGTATGTTGTACTAATCTACCTGTTATTGAGTTAAGATAACTGTTTTTTGTCAAATGTGCTATCAATTAGTGTAGAAGTGTTAACAACTCGTGTACTATTTGTTCTACACGATGGGTACCCAATGGGTACGGTTATCCGTCGGGTATGGGTACACTAGTAGAAAACAGGGCATACATTCGGGCCATATAAGCCCATTAGTCCTGGTTCAGTCACGAACCGGGACCCATGGGCCCATTGGTCCCGGTTCGAGAGGCCAGGGGGCCTGCCGGGCCTCGTGGGGGCATTGGTCCCAGTTCATCCGGCCCCTTTGGCCCCGGTTGGTGGGACGAACCGGGACCAATGGGCCTCGCTCCTGGCCCACAACCATTGGTCCCGGTTGGTGTCTTGAAGTGGGTCCAAAGGTTGGTCTTTAGTGTCGGTTCAAGCCACGAACCGGGACCAATGAACCGGCCAGGGGAGAGGGCTTTTGTGTGTAAAACATTAAAAGCAAAAAGAATTTTCATAAAATAAATTAAAAAATAAGAAAAGAAAAGAAAATAAATAAATAGAAACAAAATAAACTTTAATAAAGTAAAATAAACAAACTGTAATAAAATAAATAAAAATAGAACAGTAAGTAGAAACAAAATAAAATAAAAAAGCCAAAAAAGAAAGAATTTTCATAAAATAAATTAAAAAAGAAAAAAAGAAAAGTAAATAAATAAGTAGAAACAAAATAAACTTGAATAAAGTAAAATAAATTAAATTTAATAAAATAAATAAAAATAGAACACTAAGTAGAAATAAAATAAAATAAAAAGCCAA
>NC_041385.1:790936902-790944770 GCF_002162155.2 Triticum dicoccoides | reverse complement strand
ATTGAAACTAAAATTATATAAAATTTATGCAACTAAAATTATCAAAGTATTTTCGGTTCAAAATATTAACATAAAAATGAATTACATGAAACACAACAATATTAAATAGCAGGAAGAAGAATCACTCAATAATCTATTTTTATAGTAAAGTTATTCAGAAACTAGTGGTTCACACAAATTTAAAAAAAATCAAATTTAAACTATTCAAATTGGAAAACAAATGGCACTAAAGAGAAAGTTTATAATTTTTATTACCTAAAAGCAATAATAATAACATGAAAAACGAGTAAGTATTTCGCTGTAAGTATAAAAAATAAAAAAATAAAGCAAAAAAGAAAACAAAAAAATTAAAAAAGTGCCACCGACTGGGCCACCACGGCCTGAATACAACTAGAAACCCAACCATGAGCCAAGTTTCTGGACCGCAGCAGGCCCAGTAGGCCCACAGGCACAGCGTCACAGAGTTTAGGCCCGTAAGCGTGCATTGGAGAGGCGCTCGAGAGGGCAGCGGTAGTGGAGTTTATAAACCACTCTGAGCCCCTCTCAACTAGCAAGGTGGGACTAAACTTTTGGCAGCGACACGGGCAGCAATAGGCCTTTGGTCCCGGTTGGTGGCACCAACTAGGACTAAAGGGTGGTATTGGTCCCAGTTTGACGCACCAACCAGGACCAATGCTCCCCCTTTAATCCCGGTTGGTGCCACCAACCGGGACCAAAGGCCTCTGCTTCCTGCCCTTTGCGCTGCTGAAAAGAGACCTTTGGTCCCGGTTGGTGGCACCAACCGGGACCAAAGGCCTCTGCTTCCCGCCCTTTGCGTTGCTGAAAAGAGACCTTTGGTCCCAGTTGGTGGCACCAACTGGGACCAAAGGGGGGCATTCGTCCCGGTTCGTGCCACGAACCGAGACCAATACTCTGCGTATATAAGCAGGACTTGTAAATGTTTCAGTTTCATTGACCATTTTCCAGGTCGCCGTCGCCTTCGCCGCTCGCTCCTCGTCGCCGTCGCCCCGCTCCCTTGACCTTCCATGACGCGCCGCCCCGGCCCGTGTGCCCCTTCCCCGACGCGCCGCCCCGTCCCGTGCCCCTGCCCCGACACCGCCCCACGCCCCCGGCATACCCGGACCTCGCCCTGCCCCGACCTCACGCCGCCGCCACGTTCGGTCTGGCCGCCGGCCTTCCTATTTTTTTCATATATATGATGTTTTTTCCAGATTATATGTATATGCGTGATTACATTTATGTGTGTATATATGACTACATGTCCTGTTTTTTTCGTATGTATGATGATTTGTTTTTTGCATTATTATAAAAAATTATATATGTATGTATGTTCTATGTGTATATATGTTCATATATGCAAAAGTAGATTTTTAGAAAAGTTTTATATATTTAGGAAGAAGGAAGAGAAGGAAGAAGGAGGATGAAGAAAAAGTTTTATATATGCAAAAGTTACAGCTTAGAGGAGAAATAAATAAGAAGAGGAAAAACAAGAAAAAAAGAGGGGGTGGGCGGTTCATATGATGTTTTTTGTGCATGTGATATTTTTTATATGATGCTTTTTTTATTTAGGTTGTTAATTAGTAGATGTCGATTTTAGGTTAGTGCATAGGTTAGTAGACGAAAAAGTAAAATAAGGAAAAGAAAGAAAAGAGGAAGCAGAATAAAAAGAAGGAGTGGAAAAAGGAAAATAAGAAGAGGAAGAATGAGAAGAAGAAAGGAGAAGAAGAGGAGAGGAAGAGGAGGAGAAATAAATAAGAAGAGAAAAAAAGAAAAAAAAAGAGGAGAAGAAGAAAGGAATAGAAGAGAAGAAGAAAAAATAGAGTAATTTCTATTTTTTTCTTCTTCACCTCTATTCCTTTCTTCTTCTCCTCTTTTTTCTTCTTCTTTATTTTTCTTCGATCTTCTCCTCTATTCCTTTCTTCTTCTCCTATTTTTCTTCTTCTTCATCTTCTTATTTTTTATCGGGTATGTCGTTGTCGATATACCACCTCCCCAATAACTTCGACATGAGGGGGTGGGGCGGGGGGGCGAGGGTCATCGAGGGGTCGAGGATCGCCGAGGGTTACTTTTGCCTAAAGATGAAAACATAGTTTCGTTGAATCCTTTGACACTATAGACCCTAGAACGCTGCCGAGGCCGCCCAAATTTACCAAGTTAAAAGAGCGTTGTCGTCGAGGCCACCCCGAACCCTTGAAGCGTTGCCGAGGCCACCCCAAACCCTAGAGAAGCGTCGAGGCCACTAATTATATAATTCCTTGTTGAGATTAGCTATAGCTAGGTCTACGTTTGCCACTAATATATCCATCTGTCATGTTTGTATAATAATTGCCATGTTGTAATATTTGCAGAAACTATGGAGCACGGCCGAGACGAGGAAGCAGAACGGGTATTGGGGGACATAATCGCAGGCGGAGGTGATGTCATGTCGTATCTCAACGAACCCGATGGTCTGGAAGGAGAGGGTGAAGCAGGCTACGGTTATCGAACAATGGAGGAGTGATACGTCTCCAACGTATCTATAGTTTATGAAGCATTCATGCTATTTTATTATCTGTTTTGAATGATTATGGGCTTTATTATACACTTTTATGTTACTTTTGGGACTAACTTATTAACCGGAGGCCCAATCCATATTGCTGTTTTATTGCCTGTTTCAGTATTACGAAGAAAAGGAATATCAAACGGAGTCCAAATGAAATGAAACCTTCGGCAACGTGTTTTTTTGGAAGATTATCATCCTGGAGGCTTGGAGATCAAGTCAAAAGATCCTCGAGGAGCTCAGGAGATAGGAGGGTGCGCCCCCCCTATAGGGCGCGACCCCCTGTCTCGTGGACCCCTCGAGCACCCCCCGACCGACTTCTTTCACCTATATAAGCCTACGTACCCTAAAACTATTGAAAATCAAGATAGATCGGGTGTTCCGCCGCCGCAAGCCTCAGTAGCCACCAAAAACCTCTCGGGAGCCCGTTCCGGCACCCTGCCGGAGGGGGATCCTTCACCGGTGGCCATCTTCATCATCCCGGCGCCATCCATGACGACGAGGGAGTAGTTCACCCTCGAGGCTGAGGTTATGTACCAGTAGCTATGTGTTTGATCTCTCTCTCTCTCGTGTTCTCTCTCGTGTTCCCTCTATGGCACGATCTTGATGTATCCCGAGCTTTGCTATTGTAGTTGGATCTTATGATGTTTCTCCCCCTCTACTCTCTTGTGATGAATTGAGTTTCCCCTCTTGAAGTTATCTTATCGGATTGAGTCTTTTATGAGAACACTTGATGTATGTCTTGCCGTGCTTATCTGTGGTGACAATGGGATATCGTGTGCCACTTGATGTATGTTTTGGTGACCAACTTCCGGGTTCCGCCCATGAACCTATGCATAGGGGTTGGCACACATTCTTGACTCTCCGGTAGAAACTTTGGGGCACTCTTTGAATTACTTTTTGTTGGTTGAATAGATGAATCTGAGATTGTGTGATGCATATCGTATAATCATGCCCACGGATACTTGAGGTGACAATGGAGTATCTAGGTGACATTAGGGTTTTGGTTGATTTGTGTCTTAAGGTGTTATTCTAGTACGAACTCTTGAATAGATCGATCTGAAAGAATAACTTTGAGGTGGTTTCGTACCCTACCATAATCTCTTCGTTTGTTCTCCGCTATTAGTTGCTTTGGAGTGATTCTTTGTTGCATGGTGAGGGATTGTTATATGATCTATCTATGTTATTATTGTTGAGAGAACTTGCACTAGTGAAAGTATGAACCCTAGGCCTTGTTTCCTATCATTGCAATACCGTTTACGCTCACCTTTACCACTTGTTACCTTGCTGTTTTTGTAATTGCAGATTACAAATACCTTTATCTACCATCCATATTGCACTTGTATCTTCATCTCTTCGCCGAACTAGTGCACCTATTCAATTTACCATTGTATTGGGTGTGTCAGGGACAGAAGAGGCTCTTTGTTATTTGGTAGCAGGGTTGCTTGAGAGAGACCATCTTCATCCTATGCCTCCTACTGATTGATAAACCTTAGGTCATCCACTTGAGGGAAATTTGCTACTGTCCTACAAACCTGTGCACTTGCAGTCCCAACAACGTCTACAAGAAGAAGGTTGTGCAGTAGACATCAAGGAGGAAGGACATGATTATGATGACTCCGGTGACCGAATGCCGGTGCAAGGAGACCGTGATGACGGCTCCGGTGACCGAACAGAGTCCGACTAGGTATATATATTAATTAAGCCTATGCTGACTAGCTAATTGATGCATTCATTGTTTTTGTATCTACATATATTAACTCTCGTCTTTCTTCTTATTTCTAGCCCTCCGGATCGAGCACAACTTCGGTAAAGAGACGAGGCCCGAAGAAAAAGTTGCGCTCGGATGAAAGGTTCACGATCACAGCAATTGCGCGCGATGGCCAACCGATTGAACCCCTCCGGACCAAGCATGCATTTACTGCTCAGTGTGGGGTTCTTGTTAGGGACATGATCCTGATCAGCATCGAGCTATGGAATCAGCCTAAGAAGGAAGAGCTTCAAGTTTCTTTTGTCGAAGATACACACAAAGAGGATCTTTGGAATGCGCTGAAAGTAAATTTCACCCTACTAGAAGAGGAGGATCCGGAGAATCCAGTTATAGAGCCATTGATCAAGACCTGTGCTCTCAAGAAGATGGCAGATCTATTCAGGAGGTGGAAGAATGAGTTGTCGACCAAAAAAAGACACCAGAATTCATTGGCCAGTATGAGAAGCTCAGAGATCAATGGGACGCATTTGTTGCCAACAAGACATCAGATAGGAGTAAGAAGATGTCAGCGACAAACAAGATAAATGCTGCGAAGAAGGAGCATCATCATTGCACGGGGTCAGGTGGCTACCTCAAAGCCCGGCCGTTGTGGGCCAAGGCTAAGAACGACCTGCTTGCTAAAGGGGTCGAACCAGAGACATTGAACTGGTGAGACCGTCCAAGGACTTGGTTCTTCGGGGTTGGCAGAACCTTGGACCCTGTAACAGGGAAGTGCGTTTGGACGAGCGAGCAACTGCAATACCCGTCACGAAACTTCAGGACTATATCGCCGTAGCGCAGGATGGGAGGTTCGTTCCAGATAGAGAGAAGGACGAGCTCACAATAGCCCTCGGGAATCCTGAGCACCCTGGATGGACACGAGGCACGCCAGGCTCTGTTCGGTGGAAGGTTGGGTTTA
Source organism: Triticum dicoccoides (assembly GCF_002162155.2). Classification (NCBI taxonomy): domain Eukaryota; kingdom Viridiplantae; phylum Streptophyta; class Magnoliopsida; order Poales; family Poaceae; genus Triticum; species Triticum dicoccoides. The sequence goes on along the minus strand of NC_041385.1, from coordinate 790,939,562 downwards.
CGGATACAGTCGGTTACAAAACCCAAGAGAGGAGGAGGAAAGTGGAGTAGAGCAAACTACAGGAGTTGCACGCAAGGGTACGGAAGCTAGAGGAACGAGATGCAGTTCGAAGCAAGCGACCTGTCGAACCTACCCCCGAAGCTACCCCGTCATCTCAGCGGAGAAGCAGCGTGGCTTCCATCGAGCTGCTTTAGCTGGAGCCTGTCTTCACGGCTCCTGCTAGCTACCCCATGGATGCTATCACGGAGTCTCAACATTGCCACCTTATGACGTAATGGCAGAACTACAAAATCAAGGCGGTTGTCGCTCTGTTCGACCTCCTGAACGCGGCGCAACTTTTCACTGCCGTCCAATTCCAGAAGGACATACTAGGGTGACGGTGGATGAAATAACGGAGGGATTTGAGGAGCTTGTTCTTGACCACCCTACCGGTGAAGGAGAGACTCGGCTGGGTTCTGCTCTGAAGACTCCAGGCCTATGGCGGAAGGAGCTCATCAACCTTCCGAACTGGACGCCTCCGCCTCCTCCTCCCCCAGCGAGTCAGGGCACTCCACCTCCTCCTCCGCCTGCTCCTCTGGCGAACGATCAGGGCACTCTGCCTCCTTCTCCGGTGTGTGGCGGCACTCTGCCTCCTTCTCCGCCTGCGCCGGCGCGCCCGACCAGCCAGCCTCCTTCTTCTTCACCTCGTCAGCAAGGGTGGAAGAGACACGCCGCCGCTCCGGCTGCTCCGGCGCGTCGTAGTCCTTCTCCTCCGCCTCGTAAGCAATGGACGAAGACAGCCGCAGCCGCTCGGCCTGCTTTGCCATCTAGCAGTACAGCCAACGGTGGGAGGCAATACAGTTTCGGTCCATCTCTCAAGACTCCATAGAAGTTACCATACGAGATGACCGCACAGGAAAACGAGGAGATCTGTCAAGCCCAAGTGAAGTACTACTTTGAAATGCAAAGAGCTAAGAGACATCCACCTCCGGAGGAGAAGATAGATCCGGTGATAGCAAAGCGCACTTTGGATACCCTGCAGTGATCCACCAGCGTCTCTGCCGCAAACAAACTATGAGCACATTACTGAGAAGACATATAAGGAAGCAAAGCGGTAGGGAAGTACTTGCAGTGACAAAAGGTTATAAGAACGAAGAAGTGGGAAAAAATTCCCCAGCTCGGCGAACAAGTGAACCAATCGTGCCCCCCACTCAATGTGTCTAGCTATATCGTCGCTAGTCATCCGGGGATCTTGCCCGATACCAATCCTACAGATTACATGCACGACGACAATGCACATTTTGATATAATGGAGGTGGACGAATTCAAATACGAGTACGGGAAGCCTCTCGTCAAAGATGGAACTACTCTAACAACGATGATGCAAAGATTCCACGATTGGTACATGGAAACCTGCAGAAAGCAGCCAGCTAGGAAGAAAATCGATACTTTGACGCTGAAAGTTAAAGAGGATTAGCACGACCTCGTTGGAATTGAGGAGTTGTCTGTTCCATTTGATGAGTTCTTCCAGTTTTTCAATCTAAAGGCCCTCGATAAATTAACGGTCAGTTGCTACTATCTGTAAGTACTACTTCTATCATTAAGTCTCTATATATAGCTTAGCTCTTTAATTGCATGTATATATAATTACCCTCACTATATTATGCAGATTGAAGATCGTCGAATGCAAAAAAGCTGAAATGTATGATATTGGGTTCATTAACACAAATCTCATAGATGAATTTATGGTTACATTTCAGGCCAAAGAAACCGAGGACAACTTGCTATGATCGTTGGAAATAAATCGAAACAAAGATAAAATACTCTTTCCTTACAACTTCAAGTGAGTGTTACTGTCTTGTGCATATTCGATTTCCCTTCATTATTACTCAAGGTTATATTAATTAATGTAATTGATGAGTTATGCATGCGTGTGCAGGTTCCACTATATTCTCCTAGAGATTAAGCTCGAGCAGGGACTAGTAAACGTCTTAGATTCGAGACGAAAAGATCCCGAGGACTATGCGGACATGTCTAAGATGCTCGAGAAGTAAGTTGAATCGATCATTACCGCACCATATCGGCAACTTTGTTCATTTCACGATATCAATTAATTGTTTTCTTTGTCTCGCAGGGTTTGGAAAGTATTCACCGCACAAGTTACTTCATCGCCACGGGATCTGCGATGGAAATACCCAAAAGTAAGTAATACTAGCTAGCTAGTTCTGCGCATCTCTCGTTGATTCTAGCTACTTTCATCAATGCCATTTATAATGCTTCATTATTAGTTTGATTGACCTCTATTTCTCGTAAAGTGCTTGTGGCAGGACCGGCAATAATTATTGTGGATACTACGTCTTTGAGTTCATCTACAACGCGACGGCCAAGAATAGGCGGGGCTACTCTAAAAGAAAATATGAAGTGCGTAAGCAAAAATATTCACAACTTTATTTTATTTCCACCATTTCTGTTGAGTTTCATTCATATATAAGTATTGACCTCCTTATTCAAATTAGATGTGGGAGATGCGGAATGAACTCCTACTAGAAGATCGGATGCGAGCAATTCAAGAGGAATTGGCAAGATTCTTTCTTGACCACGTCATCAATAAAGCCGGAGAATACCACCATGCATGTGGATGTTGAGTTCATATGTTAGGGTATTGTAAGAGATCTTAGGCA
>NC_041385.1:790933530-790935981 GCF_002162155.2 Triticum dicoccoides | reverse complement strand
AAACCTAGGACCTTAAATGCTGACGCGTGCAAGCTTTTTGGTCCCGGTTGGTGGCACCAACCGGGACAAAAGGCCCCCCTACCTGGGCAAGCGGCAGCGGCCACATGGAGCCCCCATCTGTCTCGGTTCCTGGGCGAACCGGGACTAAAAGGACAGGGCTTTAGTAACGACCCTTTAGTCCCGATTCGTGAACCGGGACAAATGGCCCTCACGAACCGGGTCGAATGAGGGTTTTTCTACTATTGGTAAGGGTAAATTTTCATACCCATGGGTAGAATTTTATACCCACTGACTATACGGATATGGGTATGGTATTGCTCTACCCTGTCGGTACACTACCATTGCCATCTTTAGCCACGATATTGTACACACAAGTTACGTGGTCGAGATGACGTGTTTCCATATGCCTTCCCTCCTCAGAAATACTTGGTGGCCACGATATTGTACATACAAGCCATCATTTAGTGTCACCTCTCTCTCTCTCTCTCTCTCTCTCTCTCTCTCTCTCTCTCTCTCTCTCTCGCTCTCACCAAGGAGCTTCAATCACGTTCTTGTTAGCTTGGCTGCTAATGCTACAAGAAGTACTCCCTCCGTTTCCTTTTAGTTTGCATATAAGATTTGGTCAAAGTAAATCTTTGTAAAACTTGACCGGCATTGTAGAAAAAACATCATCATCTACAATACTAAAGTTATATGGTATAAAAATTAATTTCATGATGCATCTCGCAATACTAATTTCATATTATGAACCTTGATAAAAAATTTCACAAACTTAGTCAAAGTTAACAAAATTTGATTTTGACCAAATCTTATATGCAGACTAAAAAGAAATGGAGGGAGTATACTACAGAGGTAGTGTGTCCTCCTTTATAAGTGTTCGTGATGATTAGACTAAGGATGGTTGGTGAGCACATTAGCTTTTCAGCCATTAATTTTGCAACCAAATCCTAAACTCTGAGGAAATGAGCCTTAATTGACCTTTATCCTAACAGGTTTGGTGAAATTTTATGTGCTCTGATCACATTAGCTCACTCGGGCCTCTACAACACTGAGTTTTCAAGTTAGCCAATGTGCACACCAACCTTCCTCAGAGTTAGCATGACTAGCACCTATAAAGGAGGCACTATAGTATACTTCTAGTAGCCTCTAAATATGTTATCTGCATGATAGTACTAGTAGCCGAAAACACACAATCGGTGTCCCAGAAGCCAAAGAGCAATTGAGATAAGCAATGGATTGCATCGGCGCAATCCATTATGAAACAAAAATGGGAGGCATATGGAAAACCATAATCTCGGAATATCATATGGGACACAGATACCATCGAAGACATAGTAGGGAAGTCCATTGGACTAGTAATTTACAACCGCACGAGCGAACTGCGGAAGACAGTGCACATATTTGCCAAAAACAACTCCACGTGATTGAAACAGGAACAAGGAATATTGCCTTGTCAACTTTAACGGCTCTTCCTCCTCAAGCCCGTAAACTACAACACACAATCAACTCACGATGACCTATGACTCATGCACAACGAATTAGTTCAGATACTTGCGTTTCGGGTATACTTTGGACCCAAATTATCCTAGCTGAAATGTAGAATTGTTCTTTATTAAATATAACTGTGTAACTGTCCTATCGTATCCGCAACCATATTTGCAATTCCCAAATTATTAGTCTTCTCAAGAGGAGGAGGTGTCCCGCAAGGTAGAGCTGATGTTGCTCTCAGTGGTGATGCATTCCGGCACGGAACCACTTGCTCCACACATGACAATCATTGTCCGAGTTTTCTACGACAATGTAATCTTGTGGGCTCGCTTGTTCAGTCTAATGCACGTATGGCTTGATTTAAGCATCGTATAGGAATCAGATGAGATCTGCCATATGCATAGCCTGATTCTTCCAGGCATAGCACCGATGGCCCAGGTTGGAGTACACAAGCTACCTTCTCGCACACCGGTGTCAGCTTCTCGAGCGTCAATGTCGAGTACCCTGCTCAAATGAAGTAGTTCCATGGCTATATGGTGAATGTTAACGCTGGCCAAATTGAGCGGCACCCTGCTAAAAAGTAATAGTGGACATAGTGGGGTTATAGCCTGAAATGCTGAATAGAGGACGAGCTCCATGGAGCTATTTTTTCAAACTCAAGGGGAGACAACGCAGCATGCATTTGGAAACAAATAAAATCTTGAAGGTGATGGACAACCTAATTAGAATTTTTACTAGTGCACATTGTTGGCGTGAAAAATGCATTGGAGACCCACATGTCAATATTTTAAAACGGAACACGAATAAAATCTCAACTCCCATAAAAACACACCTAAAAATAACATCAATTATTTCTAATGGAGAAGCATACTGAAAATTTTCGATGATAGTACATATCTGTAATTGGAAGTAAACACTAAAAGCTAGATTGGCATTTTCAAACCCCTGGGGTGGCCATGCAAC
>NC_041385.1:790897720-790933186 GCF_002162155.2 Triticum dicoccoides | reverse complement strand
AATGGAATGGCCGATTCTCATTCAGTACAACACACAATTAGACATTAAAACACATACCAGAACCTACATGCCAATAGTTTGAAGTGAAACACGAATAAAAACTCTCGTTCCATAACTGCAACATTCAACATGCACTAGTAGAGAACAGGGCTTTGGTTCGTCCAGAAAAGAGCATTAATCCCGGTTGCATTACGAATCGGGATTAATGTGAGGATTAGTCCCGGTTCGAGCGGCTAGGGCACTATACATGCATTAGTCCCGGTTCAAATGGGACCTTTAGTCCCGATTGGTGCCACGAACCGGGACTAAAGGGTGCGATGCCCATTAGTACCGGTTCGTGGCACCGACCGGTACTAAAGGTTAGACCTTTAGTCCCGGTTCGAGCCACCAACCGGTACTAATGGGGTTAGAGGCATTAGTACCGGTTCGTGGCACGAACCGGTACTAAACATCCCATTTTCAAACTCTACCCCCCCTGTGGATCGCCTTTTCAGTTTTGTAAAAAGCAAAAGAAAATGATAAAAACTTTAAAAATTAAAATCCTTTGAGATCTAGTTATGTTACTACATGTACTATAGTTAGGAAAATTTAAAAAAAATTTGGACAAGCTTTGCAAAAAGTGTACGGAAAATGTAAAATGTAAAACGGCTATAACTTTTGACAGCCTACAACCTGTTTGCAAATTTTTAGAATCCTCAAATTCTATAAGGAAAAAACTTATGCTCACATTTCAATTTTTTTTTGAATTTTGGTTAAATCAGGTCAAACTTTGGTCAAACTACTTATTCCAGAAGAATTAGTGTTACTAAATAATTTTTCAATAATATTAGTGTTACTAAATAATTATTACAGCTTTTTATAATTTTTGTCAAATCTGGTCAAACCGTGGTCAAATCTGGTCAAACTGTGGTCAAACTATGGTCAAACGACTTATTCAAGAAATATTAGTGTTACTACATAATTATTCAAGAATATTAGTGTTACTAAATAATTATTTCAATTTTTTGAATTTTGGTCAACTATGGTCAAACTATGGTCAAACTACTTATTGAAGAAATATAAGTGTTACTAAATAATTATTGTTTTTTAGAATAATAGTTTCAAACTCAAATAGTGAAACGTGTGACTTCATGCTCAAGTTAAACTCCCGAGAGTTAATAGGATTGACATATTACTATTGTCAGGAAAACAACAAGTGCAGACTAGGAAACGAGGGGGAATAGAACCCGAAAGTTATGCGTGCTCAGGCTGGAGTAGTGAGAGGATGGGTGACCGGCTCAGGCTGGAGTAGTGAGAGGATGGGTGACTGGCTGGGAAGTTAGATGATTTGGAATGATGATGGATGATTAGAGATTAGAGGTTAAATTGAGCAGTGATGAGGGGTGATTAGAGATTAAATTAGAAAATAATTAAGAAATTGGAAAATCGAAAATAAATAAATAAAAAAATTCAATTTTTTCTTTCGTAAAAATACCTTTAGTCTCGGTTGGTAAAGGTGGGAGGCTTTAGTAACGATCCTTTAGTCCTGATTCCAGAACCGGGACTAAAGGCCCTTGTGAATCGGGACAAATGACCCTTTTTCTACTAGTGATGACATGAACCACCAAGGCTAGTACCCAAACCCTCCACCATATAATGGGTGATGAAACACGAATAAACTTCACGTTCCACAACTGCAACACTAAATATGACATGAATGCTATCTACTACAAGTTTCCCGCAACTAGCATATGAGCCGCTACGCGACTGAGCACAGTGCCAGCCATGCTGCTGCACATCAATTGATGCGATCAATCTTTAACCCGCTCGCTCGCCTGATTATGTCGTTTTTGAATATAATTTCTCTTCTTTCAGTAATTTCAAATGGTGTATGATACATTACTGCCCAGCAAAAATTCTAGTTTTCTGTGCAAGCTCTGAACACATCATCACCCACACTCTTGGGAAAATCATTATTGGAAGTTAAGGCTAGCATGAGCTGCGGACAATTGAGTAGGGTTTACATATATGTCGACAGACCACTTTCGGGAAAGGTTATTGAAGGTTCAGTTATGGCGTGTACTTCGGAACTTGATAGCAAATTAAAGTATAAATTGCTAATGTCCCCAGCAACTGTCATCAACCAAAGCATGACTAGTGCTTACAAAGGAAGCACTGCTCTCCGAGGTCTCCTTGTAGCCTCTATGTTGTTAGGATTGTATAGCAGCCAAACTAAGATGAAGAATTAGATCTACGTTGGTTTATGGAGAAATATGTTGTATATGGGAGATTTATGAAAAAAGCATGCAATGGCTGATACGAGCAGCGACGAGGACAACCATGCCTCAGTTGAGGCGAGTAGGAAGATATCTGTTGACGGTCGTCAGTACATATAGCAGCGAAGCAGCGTGCAGTGGGCAACAACCATCAATGATATAAACAGGGAGACTCGAGGTGCCACAAACTGCAAACGTCCAAGACTGTTCTTCTGAGAGGTGCCACACCCACGTGATGGAGAGAGATGCATGTGTGACATGAGGGAACGTGTTATGCGTGCGGGAGGGGAGTGGTCGAGCGAATGTGCGGCCCTGCACATGTTCGGATAGTATGGTTCATGCGGCGATTGATCCGGGCCACCCGTGAGTAGATACCGATCCCAGGCTCCCAGCTGATGTTGAGGAGCACCCTAAAATATTTGGCTGTCGTAACAACCATGTTTTTTCACGAGACAACGTAGCAACCCGTGTGCACGAAGTAAGCCGGAGATAATTTCATTTAAGGGTGGGCTGACCGAATGACCCGTTTGAATCCTGCTCTTAACCGGACCGGCCGGACCCAACCCGTTAGTGTATGCAGTCTGTCCTAGCTGCAATTTTCGGTCTGATGAATAATTTTTTTAGGGGTTGTCCAATGAACAATTGGTTTGGTTCAATTTTTAGCCAGGTCACCTCGGTGAGACCAAAAATGCTTATGCCAAAAAAGGGTGCTAGACAGCCCAACAAAGCAGGAGGATCCGGATGAACGACACATCATGACCGAGCAGCCACTGCCGCCCCTCACACAGTCACACTAATGGCATCGACCAGTGATGGCTATAGTCGGTCGAGCTGAAACCCAGCCAGTCTGTCCCACAAAAGAGTACCCATTGTTGGTTCGGTCCAATGTGCGGCTCAATCAGGGGAAACACTTGGCTTCAGCCAGTGGATCACAGGCGAGCGTCCATCACCTCGTTCGTGCGACGCGTGTCCGCAACCGTCAAATTAACTTTACATGTAGGAGCTTTGAAACGTGTCTCTTGTTGCGGAGGCTGCTTTTGCAACACAGACTATGTTGCAAACCCAATCCCACGACTGTGCGGCACATCCCACATAGAACCCGCCCTACCGCTCTCCCATTCTTCTTATCTCAAACAAAGAGAGCACTACCACATCTTTTCCCCTGAGCTTCATCTCCTACCTCCAGGTCTCTCTCATGGGTGTACATTCCCCAATCATGTACCCAAATCCTCTACCTGTTGTGAGAAGAGTGTCCATGGTCGGGTCTAGCTGCGAGCTTGGGTAGAGGGGCGAAGCTGCCACCATCTAACCATGCCCCCGCACGCTGCCTCATCCCCGTGTTGCGTCGGGAACCTCCCCATTTACTGCACATCCTCATCTCGACCCCGTCGCCACCTGCCGCACTAATCATTCCGGGGCCAGTGAGATCTATCGTCCCAGAACCATCCACTGCCAAGGTCAACGTTCTCCCACCCACGATGTGTGAATCACCACAATCCCATGAGCGCCACGATAGAGGAAGAGGAGAGACGAGCTTCTACAACAACGATGGTGTTGCAAACGGGCGGCGGTGAACGACAAAGGTGCTTCTGCGATATCATATTTGATTGGAAAAAAAATCTGCAACATTATCCGTGTTGCAAATGTCCTTTTCGTAACATAATCTATGTTGCAAAAAGTGAAGACGTTTTTTAAGCAGCAAAACCTTTATTCCAATTTTGTCTACAACATGTGCTTTGTTGCAAAGTTTTATTTTGCCAGTGATGTTCGTTATGCAACACTAACTTTGTTGTAATAGTAAGGACGGGGCTTGGCCACTGGATGACGCCAGATCTAACGGCCGTCGAGGTGACGGATCTTTTTAAAAGATTTGCCGTCCGACGCATAGCATGCTCCATCAGTCCGGGCTCGGACCCTACCCCGTCTTTTCCCCATATAAAACATGAATTATCCGTCCATAAAACATGCCATCTCTCTTCACGACTCCGTTCTTCTTCTAGATTTCTGACAGCACAAGTGGCGATGCCCATGGCGGTCGATTTGGCACCAGCCAACATTCATGTCAGATCTATAATGATTTACTCAGATCGCGCGGGCACCACCTCCTCCAGATATCCATCATGATAGGAGATGACCGAGCCAGCGGTATGGAGGTGATCGACGCGTCCTCCCTTCTCATCCTCCCGAGGTCTTGTTTCCCCTTCTGGTTTTGTCGATCTAGTGCCATTTCCTTCTAACGTACGGCACCTCCATTTCTTGGGCACCACATCCCGATGTTCTTCAGAGTCGGCAGGATGTTGGAAACATTGGATCTGTGTCCTGCATGACGCAGCAAGGTTCTTCCATTCCGGGTTGCACATCGGCAACGAGAGTCAGCGAAGGAATTGGCGGGCCACCAAGCAACATCTATAACTGGTCCTTGATGGCCAAGAGGTCTCATTCAACATCCACAAACTGGACATATACGACAATGAGGATTTGGATGAGAGTGGTTGCTCTACAGAAAGCCCATAGCCCTTCTCCGAGCCACCCGTCATCCGCATAGGGCCTCCGACAACTTGAAGTAGCGCACAACCCTTGGCAGCCACATCATCGCCACATGCCCCACCGTGAGAATATCAGTAAAAGAAGACACCGGATTGGGAGTGTTGGTGCAATATCTGCCTTCCTATGTTTTGGAGATTGTTGACAGAAACAGGTAAGGACTAATTTGTTTGCTAGTGCATACAAGGAGAAATAGTCCATACTGAAACCGAAGAGAATGTTGTCTCCGGTGCCAAGTTAAAGGAACTTCACCGAAGTATATATGCATTGTAGGGAAGAACAAGCTACATCTAGTGAAGATATGTAGATGAGAAGATTGTTGTGAAGGAAATATCCCCTTGAAATTTTACTACTGAAGCAAAGCATTTGGCTCGGTGTTGTTGTCCAAAGAAATTGACTGTAGCGAACAGAAATCTAAGACAAATTGAAGACTTAGTATTCTTTTCGTTTTCTTCTTTGGTTCATCTGAGTCATAGGACCTCCGTACTATTAAGAGATAGGTTCTCGAAGCTTAGATCCGCTCTGATTCTTAGCTCAAACCTATGAAATTTGTGAGAGAAACCTCTTAGTGTTCCGAGAAAATCCTTGCTAGCAAAAGACTATGATCTTATTTGTTGCGAGAGATTTGTCTCATAACGAGGAGTTAGCATTACTTGCTCCGCAGGCAATGTTACCGTTTTGCTCCAAATTCGACCATTGGACTCGTGTCTTTTCGGCCATTTGCTGCTCTCGATGTCTTATTTGGTAATTCCCACCCGGGAAGGTTGTGGCTATAAATAGCCACCCCCCACTGGCTTTGTCCGGTGGCTGCTTTGCTTAAGATTTCCGAGAATATTGATTTGAGCACCACCTCTTTGAGTGATTTGATTTTAAGATCCACCGAAAGAAAAATCAAGAGCCCAAACTTAGAAAGTGGTTGAGCATCAAAGTAGTTCTGAGTTAGTGTTAGTGTTCTTGTACGTATTACTCTTGAGAGTTGTGCACACTCTTGATGGATAGGTTTCAGCTCGAGTGTTGAAGAGTTGTTGTCTTCACTTAGCTACATCATCAGCAACCAAGAGTGATTGTGGTTTGCGGAGGTCGACCGAAGGTGTTGAGATTGCCAACAAGTATCTATCACGAGTGAAATCAACTGAAGTCTGATCAGCTTCGAGTTGAAGGAGAATAGGGTGAAGAGACATTATCTTCCGTGTTAAGTCACAGCCCCTCCAACTAGACGTAGCCCTTTGGCAGAAGGGTGAAGAGAGCTTATGTACCAAATCTCTCAATCGCCATCAAGCACCACTTGTTCTATTTCTTTTGCTGCATTACATTTAGCATTCTTCATATATATGTGCTTTGTGATGATAGTTATCTGATCAATTATTTTCTGTTGCATGTCATTCGGCTCCACTCTCATTGTGGCAGTTATCACTCATTGCTCATTCTGTTGCACCATCATCATTCTTTCATGCTAACTTAGTTCTTGTTATTCTCTGCGATGTGATCTTTTACATCAGTATAGTCTTTCTTCGTAGTTATCCATCATAGTTTAATTCTAGCTCTTTGTCATGATATTATTTATGTTGGCATATCGCATTACCATCGTTACCATCAAGCCAGTTGTATCCTATGCTCGAACCATCATTGCATCCTACATCGAAGGGTTCATTCCTCAATAGAAAGCTTGATTGAGTACATATCTACTGAACCTTATTTCTGTTGTTGTGTTTGGGATCATATCAAAACATTTGCAAGGAATTTTTGAATCTCCCATTCACCCCCCCTCTTGTCGATATACTCTCGGTCGTAACAATTGGTATCAGAGCAGGTACTCCCTGTCTCTGTTTATTAAAGGTCTAACATCCTTGGAGTTTCGAGGATGTCATATACAGGTAGATCCTCGCACTCTGAAAGATTTCCTATCTTCGATGGAAATGAATATCTCTACTGGAGAGAAAGAATGAGAATCAGGATTCAAGCCATCGATCTACAACTGTGGAAGATTTTGGAAAATGGATACACTATTCAGCAACCCGATGCTCCAACCCCTTATGACAAAGATATGTTGTGGTTGGGTGCACAATAAAAAGACATCATCTGTGCAAATGTCTTAAAGGACATTTTCATTCGGTTCTGAATGCTTGACACTACTAAGAAATTCTGGGATGCCATGTTTGCTGGTTTCAGAAGAATTCATTGCCAGAACAGACCCTCACACTCAAATGCTTCGTTCCGCATTTGCTTGTTTCAGAAGCCTTCAAAAAGAAAGTGCTACTGAACTCATTGAGCGATTGACAAATATTGTTGAAAGACTTCATCAACGACGAGTAACTGATATCACTGATAAAGATGTGGTCAACAAACTGCTCAGTGCTCTTGATGCTACATTCGATCCCGTCATCACATAAATCAACCAAAGACCAGATTATGAAGAACTTCACTATGTAGAGGTCATGAAACTATTGTCACTTCACGAAAAAAAGATGGAACTAGAAAATGTAGATCAAGAATCTTATTCGGAAGGTCAAGGAGAAATTCTCTTGAACTATGGAAGTTCACACGAAGAAGAAGATATTGAGAATCAACACACCATCACCAGAGAACTAGATATGCTAACAAAAAGGCTAAGTGATATCAGACGACAAAATTTATGCCTCACAAATGATGATGAATTTGACTTGCCTAAATCATGAAGAAGGTTACCCCCAAAAGAAATGAAGTGCTTCAAGTGCAAACAATCCAGTCATCTCATAGCAGACTATCCCTGCCGGGAAGGAAAACCTAGCAACAGATAGAAATATCTTCACTGCTATGGCTTCACACAAATGGATCGTCATACAAAGCTCTCAAAGAAAAATGAATCTTCCTTATCTTGTTTGACGATACCAATCACTGACGTGAAAGCCAGAGCATCCATTGAGTCAAATATGAAGAGAATATCACAGCTGACTAGAGCATGTGCTGAAATGACCCTGGATTCTCAAGAGGAGGGAACATACACTGAATAAGATGATGAAGAATTTTACATAAGGATAGGAAGGAGCAATGCCTTCATTGCCTATGAATCATCAAACAAATCACTCGAATTAGACTCCGATGATGATACCTCAAGTGATGATGAAGTAATCACATTCTCTCTCATGGCAAAATCATCTTAGAATTAGGTATCAGCAAAACACCAAAAATCCATGAATGGATATTCTCCTAAATATATCGCCTACGCTAAACTAGTCAAGAATGCAAAATCTCAACATGATGAACTTGAAATGCTTGAGAAGAATCTTAGGAAAACCGAAGAATTGCTGGTCGAAGAGATGGAGAAGAATCAAAAGTTTATGGAAGAGCATGATGCTTTTTCTTCGACTATCGATGATCTTTCCAACAAATATGATTCTCTTTTAGTCAACTTCGAGAGTTCATCTGATGAATTCCTTAACAAGAATCAAGAAGTCGAGTCTCCAAAACAATCTCATAATGAGCTTGCGAAAGAAAAAAGCTTCTCCCTTTGCTGAGCAATCTGTTCGACTTCCTAATGACTGTGCCTCCTTGCTTAAAATGCCTAGAATGCAGTAATGTTGATTCTCATGCTAAAAATTCTAATGTTGTTATCAAGAATATTGCTACTACTACGAATGGTATCACTGACCCATCTTCCAAGAAATTTTCTACTGTTACTGAGGAAAATTGCAAGCTAAAGGACTTGCTTGAGACAGGAATGCTAAGGAGCCTAAAAGGGCATCAAACCCTCGGTGATGTTCTTAAGAAGTCAATACTGCACAAAGATCCTCGAAAGGAAGGATCGGGTTTCGAAAGAATACTCAACGTTGAAGGAACATACTAGACTCCTGAACAGTATCCTCGAATGACTTGGGTTCTTGCTAAAAGCAAAACACTAGAACTTGCAATTATGTCAGGATATGATACTTCCATTAATGTTGATTCTGATGAGTCTGATGACTAGAACTATAAATTCTTCAAACAACAGAATGGTAAGGTATTTGCTCGATATGTTGCTAATAACATCAGGTCTGGTTCACCTAAGAAGGAAATCTGGGTGAAGAAGTGCATTATTGAAAATTTATCTATCAATACTAACTTTAATATGCAGAATAATTCTCTTCGAGACAATTATTATCATTTGCAGAATGGCCAAAAAAACTTTTGAATGGGTATCGATCAAACCCTTGACAGAAGGAATACATGTGTATCTCCTCAAATCATTATACTCATGTCTCTGTAAATAACTTCAATGCATATTCATATGACTACTCTGAAATGTACAAGTGTCTTGCAGACCTCGCCGAAAGAATACTCCTACTCAGACGAAGAAAATGAGATCCTCCTTACCCATGCAAGTGTGGGTTGCGAAAAAGAACTAATCCTCTCTTGCAAATATTATCTTAGGAAATCCATTCGCTTATTCTTTATCATGAGATCTATATTGTCGATGCTAGTTCCTTGTTTTTTCATTTGAGTTCTTTGCTTTTCGTTGTGTTTGTGTTCTGTCTGTATATCAACTCACTCAAAGCTCCGTGGTTTTGTGTTCTCACTCGTTTGGCTGAGTGTTTTGATTCGGACCATGTTATCCCTCTATTCTTTCTCATCCATTCTATGTTGTCCGTCATAAACATGCAATTTGATCTGAAGAAGACTTCAGTCCGACGTCCTTGGTCGCGAATGAGATCAACTTTGAACTTTAATTAGTTTTTTGGCGTTTTTGATTGTTTAAACCCTTCAGTGTTTCGTTCAGTTTCCGAGATTTTCGCTGAAAACGGTTGCCACGTGCCCACAATCCCCACAATCGTTACTGTGTCCGTTTTATGTGGAACGTCCCGCGTTTGTTGGTTGTAGATCTCGGAGAGGTGGTTCTGCGCTCCTGCTATATACAGACCTCCCCGTGTCTTCCTCCTCTCTGGTTTGTCATTTCTTCATCCACCTCCTCCCGAGCCCGAGATCGAAGCAACGCCGTCAAAGCGCCTCATCGTGCAACTCCGATGAAGTCTCGCCGTGGTTGGTCACGCCAGTGTAGTAAATCCTCTCCTCCGCATTGCCGTAGTCGATCCTAGTTTCCAAGTTAGGGCACCTGGATCTAGAACTGCCTCTACCTATTCTCTTTTCTAGGGCAGTTCATATGGACGCATTTTTCTTGCTTTATTTCATTGTTGTAGATCCTTAGGGTTAACTAGGTTACAACTGGTACGGTTTGTATTCTTTCCTTCGTACTCGTTGAGGGAGTCCTGGATTAAGGGGTCCTCGGACAGTCGGACTATATGCGTATGCTGGACTATTGGGCTATGAAGATACAAGATAGAAGACTTCGTCCCATGTCCGGATGGGACTCTCCTTTGTGTGGAAGGCATGCTTGGCGATTAGGATACGAAGATTGCTTTCTCTGTAACCGACTCCGGTGTCTATATAAACCAGAGGGTTTAGTCCGTAGAAGAAGAACAATCATAACCATAGGCTAGCTTCTAGGGTTTAGCCTCTATAATCTCGTGGTAGATCAACTCCTGTAATACTCATTTCATCAAGATCAATCAAGCAAGAAGTAGGGTATTACCTCCGTCGAGAGGGCCCGAACCTGGGTAAACATTGTGTCCCCCGCCTCCTGTTACCATTAGCCTTAGACTTACAGTTCAGGACCCCCTACCCGAGATCCGCCGGTTTTAACACCGACATTGGTGCTTTCATTGAGAGTTTCTCTGTGTCGCCACCATAAGGCTTGATGGCTCCTTCAATAATCCACGACAACACAGTCCAGGGTGAGATTTTTACCCCCAGACAGATTAACGTATTCGGCGGCTTCACATTGTGGGTCAACTCGCTTGGCCATCTGGAGCAGATCGACAGCTACGCCCCTGGCCATCAGGTCAGGTTTGGAAGCTTGAACTACACAACCGACATCCACGGAGACTTGATCTTTGCGGATTCGAGCCCATGACAGCTGCACCCTGTCGCCATGATGAACATGAGAAGGATCTGTCATCGGACTATGCTCAGGAGATAGCACCTGTAACCGCTCCGGCCCTAGATCTAGAGCAGATCGCGCCATCCGAGGATGAGAAGCTTAGCCTCTCCATGGAGGCCGCAGACTCTGCAGTGCTAGAGCTGAACACAGATCTGACCTCCAATGAGGCCTGTGTCATCGGAACCTCGGACTCATCTCCTGTCATAGGCTCCGAACCGCGTCTATCCGCACCCATCGACCGGGCGCCGATCTTAGAGTTCAGCTCCGCGGACATCTTCCAACACTCACCCTTAGGTGATGTGTTAAAATCATTAAAGTCTCTCTCCTTATCAGGAGATCCTTGGCCGAACTATGTCCGGCTTGAGTGGGAAGCGGACGAAGAGCTTCGTTGCCCACCCACCACCCACCTGATAGCCACTATCCACGATTTGACCGACATGCTTGATTTTGACTCCAAAGACATCGACGGTATGGACGACGATGCCGGAGAGGCGCAGGAACCACCGCCTACAGGGCATTGGACAGCCACCTCATCATACGATATATACATGGTGGATACACCTAAAGAAGACAATGGTGAGAATAAAAAGGATCTAGTCGAGGACATGCCTCCTGAGAAGCAGCCAAAGCGCCGACGTCAGCGGCGCCGCTCTTTACGCCATGGTAAAAATAGCGATACCGACAGAAGAGAAAATAGCACTCCGGACGATGCTGAAGACAATGAAGACCCCGCAGAACCAGCAATGGAGCAGGACGAGCAAGGAGACGACGAACACATTCCGGGGCCACTGTTTGATCACGGCGATGCCGAAGACACCAATTATCAACCTGACTCCGAAGAGGAGATCGGTCTGGATGACGATGAATTCATCGTCCCGGAAAAACTATTGGAACAAGAGCGCCTCCACCAGAGACTTATCACCACCGCGAGGAGCTTGAAGAAGTAGAAGCAACGGCTTAAAGCCGCTTAGGATATCCTCAATGATAAATGGAACGAAGTGCTCGACACTGAGGAAAAATACGGCGGTAATCACTAAACAAAGAGCTACCCCAAACGCAAACTGCTGCCCGAATTCAACGATGAGGCTATCGTGCCCATACCACTGAATAACAATACGGCCGATCAACCAGACCGACCACCTCGTGTCCGAGATAGAGCGGCTAACAAATCTGCACACAAACCCGCACCCCCTCCCCATAAAGGAAGGGAGGTCGCAACCTAGAACCAGAAACACAATTTACGTGAAGACCTGGACAAAAGGGCCGGCAGAACCATGTCCTTTTATGGGTCCAGGGAACGCGTTCCTGCACAATATCAGGGCCATCAAACCAAATATTTTGATCACTTAACAGTTCGGAACCAACACCAAAGACTACAACCGTCGGACCTACGCCATGACATAGCCAAATACAGGGGTGCTGCACACCCCCTGTACTTCACCGATGAGGTGCTGGATCACGAATTTCCAGAGGGGTTTAAACCCGTGAACATCGAGGCATACGATGGAACAACAGACCCTGCGGTCTGGATAGAAGACTTTATTCTTCACATCCACATGGCTCGCGGAGACGATCTCCACGTCATCAAATACCTACCCCTCAAGCTAAAAGGACCAGCTCGACACTGGCTAAAAGCCTCCCGAAAATTCCATAGGAAGCTGGGAAGAACTTGAGGACGCTTTCATGGCCAATTACCAAGGGACCTATGTCCGACCTCCGGATGCAAATGATCTAAGTCACATAAACCAACAGCCCGTAGAGTCAGCCCGTAAGCTTTGGAACCAATTTCTCACTAAGAAGAACCAAATCGTCGACTGCCCAGACACCGAGGCCTTAGCAGCTTTCAAACACAGTGTCCGGGACAAATTGCTAGCCAGACACGTCGGCCAGGAAAAGCCGAAGACAATGGCAGCCCTAACTACACTCATGACCCACTTTTGTGCGGGAGAGGATAGCTGGTTGGCCCGTAGCAGCACCAGCGATCCTAGCACATCCGAAGTCAGGGATGGCAATGGAAAACCACGATGCAATAAAAACAAGCGTAGAAACAATGATGAAGGCCCAGACAACACAACGGTAAATACTGGATTCAGGGGCTCTAGACCCGGTCAACGAAAAAAATCACTTAAAGGCAGCAAAGATGGTCCATCCGGCCTAGACAAAATTCTAGACAGGTCATGCCAGATTCAAGGCAACCCCGTCAAGCCAGCTAATCATACAAACAGAGAATGTTGGGGCTTCAAGCAGGCCGGCAAGCTCAACGCCAAACACAAGGGGAAGGGACCACAAAACGAAAACGAGGACGAATCTCGCCAGCCGAATACGGGGGGACAGAAGAAATTTCAACTGAAGGTAAGAACAGTGAACATGATCTATGTCATTCATATCCCAAAGAAGGAGCACATGCACACTCTGAGACGTATATGCTGTAGAGCCCATCGCACCCAAATTAAACCCATGGTCGGCCTATGCGATCACCTTGGATCGCAGGGATCATCCGACTAGTATCCGTCAAGGGGGTTCGGCTGCCTTAGTGCTCGACCCAATAATTGATGGATACCACCTCACTAGAGTCCTCATGGACGGAGGCAGTAGTCTCAATCTGATATATTAGGACACTGTCCGTAAGATGGGGATCGACCCATCAAGAATTAAGCAAAGCAGCACTACCTTTAAAGAAGTAATACTAGGTTTAGAGGCCCGCTGCACGGGCTCTCTAACATTGGACGTTGTCTTTGGCTCTCCCAATAACTTTCAAAGCGAAGATCTAATCTTCGACATTGCTCCGTTCCGAAGTGGCTATCATGCACTACTCGGACGAACAGCCTTCACCCATTTCAATGCAGTCCCATATTATGCTTATCTTAAACTCAAGATGCCTGGACCATGCGGCGTTATCACAGTCAGTGGAAACACGGAGCATTCCCTTCGTACAGAAGAATATGCGGTGGCTCTAGTAACCAAAGCACGAAGTGGCCTTTTCAAGCCAAGCAGCTCATCAGTCCTCAAGACCGCGGACACAGCCAAACGTGTTTGGCCCACACCTATGTGTAGCAGCTCAGATAAACCCGAGCTTGTTTAGCAACCCTGGCCCCATAGATCACCCCATAATAAGGCTGTCATTGTTTTCCCATATATATATACATACACTTAAAATTCCTTGGGTAGCACTGGGGGCACCCTGCACGTAAGAAGTCTATAGTTCGGCTTCACCCTATTTGGACTCAAGAAGCTACAGTTCACGATTCATCGAAACCAACAAACTGTACCCACGGCCGTACCAGATTCTTTCACCTGGTTCTTTCTTTTTTCAGATCGGCCATCATGATATACCCTTCAAGGACACGACACAACAGAGACAAAGGCGCAGACGTGCAGCAGGGCCCCGTTTAAAGGTTTCTGTTTAGATTAAGACCCAGTGTAAACCTCTTTTCTTATTATTATCTCTTGTTGTGTCATACCCTCCTGGCATATAAAACGCCCAGGAAAGATATTGACAGTACTTGCGAACTTACGGTTCGCCGTACTAAGATGGATGTTATAGAAGCAGCCAACAATGTGCTCAGTGAACTATATCCTCACCACAGGCGCTCTCTCCTCAGGTCGGGTCGTAGCACGTGCCTTGAATTCAGGGTTCATTACCGGGGGCTGTACCCAGCCCGGTATATATTGCAAAGTCCGAATACCTTCGGGAGTGTTCGGCGTCGCGAGTTTCGGCCATATATGCATCAACGCCGAATCATGTCTTGGGTCAATAGTTGGGTTTGGCCAGCTCATGTGTTTGCTACCTTATGTTCCATTCTGTTTGCTAAGGCAGCCAAGGGAGAACTACTATGATTTTGCCCTGGTTGATCCGGACGAGCCCATCAGTAGTGAAAGCCGAAAACTGTCTGTCATGATAGAGCGAGAGCTGGTCAACCACTCGATGACTCAGCGGAATCTTCACGATTCCTCCGCATTAATGAAGGACCGGTTTCCTGGTCATGTATGTAAACGCACCATATTCGGATAAACACGGACATACCAGGCGCTATATAGTAGCCCCACTATCAAACTCCTATGGCTATATAGTAGCCCCACATTTGATTAAGCGGGGCATACTTTGGGTCATCGAACTTAGTTCGCAATAAAAAAGCTACCCAGCCGCGATCTCCCCGGCTTACCAGATCTCCTCCCGTGCCGCTCTGGCCTCGGACCGGGTTTCCTTTGTCGCTTGTAAGGCCTTTTCATGGTCCGTCGTTTTTGCTTGATTCTCTTTCTGGAGAAGTTCATATCGGCTAGCGGCATCCCTTAGCTCAGGCGCCATGTTGAATATTTTCTCCTCACTCGGGCAATGAGAAGCCTGTTCAGCTTTTAACTCACCAACTGCCTTCTCGGCTGCCGCGTTTCTTATCATGGCTTGCTCCTTGGCCTAGGCAAGCTCAGCTCGAAGGGTCTCCATGGAGGCAGCACCATCTGTAGTCAAACATATTATAAATTCTAGCATCTTGCTCCAATTTATAATCACAGACCGCCCAAAAGACATACCTTGTGCATCGTCAAGCCGCTTGTTCACAAACGTGATGTCCTCATCCGCTACATCAAGTTGCCACTTCAGTTCGGCAAATTCGGCAGCCCGGGCAGTGGCCTGGGCTGCAGCCGCGTGTGTACAAATTGGCAAAATTATTACATGAGATTATTTATCTGTTGATCCTCTGATCACCTTATTTGGATGGCAACCAGAGTCTCAGGGGCTACTATAGACGGTGCACCTTGCGTTTATGGTATAGTTAAAAAAATTGTCACATCATGTACCTCAAAGCCTCTTAGTAGACTTGTAAAGGCTTCATTCAATCCGCTTTTTGCGGATGGAATTCTCTCAATCACCGTACTCATTAAGGTACGATGTTCCTCTGAGATTGGCGCTTGCCGCAGAAGAAACGTCAATATGTTTGGCTGCATATCGAATAGTCCGGGGATTTTGTTGTCGGTCTCTCTACGAGGACACCCCGGACCTCAGGCGGCCGAAGATTCACCTTCTGGCCTGGTCCTCCTTTGTGGATTAGGAGAGATCCTCCAGGACGACACCTCGGGGTCTGATACGTTTCCAACGTATCTATAATTTTTGATTGTTCCATGCTATTACAATAACTGTTTTGGATGTTTATGGGCTTTACTTTACACTTTTATATCATTTTTGGAACTAACCTACTAACCAGAGGCCCAGCCCATATTGTTGTTTTCTTGCCTATTTCAGTGTTTCGAAGAAAAGGAATATCAAACGGAGTCCAAACGGAATGAAACCTTCGGGTGCGTGATTTTTGGAACGAACATGATTCGGGAGACTAGGAGTTCACGTCAGAGAATCTTCGAGGAAGCCACGAGGGTGCCCCCCCCTACTGGGCGCGCCCCCCTGTCTCATGGGCCCCTCGTGGCTCCCCCAATCGACTTCTTTCGCCTATATATTCCCATATACTCTAAAACCATCGAATAAGAAGATAGATCGGGAGTTCCGCCGCCGCAAGCCTCTGTAGCCACCAAAACCCAATCGGGACCCTGTTTCGGCATCCTGTCGGAGGGGGGATCCCTCACCGGTGGCCATCTTCATCATCCCGGCGCTCTCCATGACAAGGAGGGAGTAGTTCACCCTCGGGGCTGAGGGTATGTAACAGTAGCTATGTAACAGTAGCACCATGTCCTTCTTATAGCGAGTCTCATATTTTTTGCTTCAAAGTAGCACCATGTTCTTCATATAGAGAGTCTCATATGTTGTGACTTTCATATACTAGTGGGAATTTTTCATTATAGAACTTGGCTTGTAGATTCCTATGATGGGCTTCCTCAAATGCCCTAGGTCTTCGTGAGCAAGCAAGTTGGATGCACACCCACTAGTTTTCTTTTGTTGAGCTTTCATTCATTTATAGCTCTAGTGCATCTGTTGCATGGCAATCCCTACTCCTCATGTTGACATCAATTGATGGGCATCTCCATAGCCCGTTGATTATCCTCGTCAATGCGAGACTTTCTCCTTTTTTGTCTTCTCCACACAATCCCCATCATCATATTCTATTCCACCCATAATGCTATATCCATGGCTCACACTCAGGTATTGCGTGAAGGTTGAAAAAGTTTGAGATTATTTAAGTACAAAACAATTGCTTGTCTTGTCATCGGGGTGTAGAATTTTGGAACATTTTTGTGTGAAGAAAATGAAGCATAGCCTAATTATATGATTTTGTAGGGATGAACTTTCTTTAGCCATGTTATTTTGAGAAGTCATGATTGCTTTTATTAGTATGCTTGATGTGTTACTATTTCTTATGTCAATATGAACTTTTATTTTGAATCGTTTGGATCTGAACATTCATGCCACAATAAAGAAAAATTACATTGAGAATTATGCTAGGTAGCATTCCACATCAAAAATTCTGTTTTTATCATTTACCTACTCGAGGACGAGCAGGAATTAAGCTTGGGGATGCTTGATACGTCTTCAACGTATCTATAATTTTTTATTGTTCCATGCTATTATATTACCCGTTTTGGATGTTTATGGGCTTTACTTTACACTTTTATATCATTTTTGGGACTAACCTACTAACCGGAGGCCTAGCCCATATTGCTGTTTTCTTGCCTATTTCAGTGTTTCGAAGAAAAGGAATATCAAACGGAGTCCAAACGGAATGAAACCTTCGGGAGCGTGATTTTTGGAATGAACATGATCCAGGAGACTTGGAGTTCACGTCAGAGAAGCTTCGAGGAAGCCAAGAAGGTGGGTGGTGCGCCCCCTGTCTCATGGGCCCCTCATGGCTCCCCCGACCGACTTCTTTCGCCTATATATTCCCATATACCCTAAAACCATCGAATAAGAAGATAGATCGGGAGTTCCGCCGCCGCAAGCCTCTGTAGCCACCAAAACCCAATCGGGACCCTGTTCCGGCACCCTGCCGGAGGGGGTATCCCTCACCGGTGGCGATCTTCATCATCCCGATGCTCTCCATGACGAGGAGGGAGTAGTTCACCCTCGGGGCTGAGGGTATGTACCAGTAGCTATGTGTTTAATCTATCTCTCGTGTTCTCTCTATGGCATGATCTTGATGTATCGCGAGCTTTGCTATTATAGTTGGATCTTATGATGTTTCCCCTCTCTATACTCTTGTAATGGATTGAGTTTTCCCTTTGAAGTTATCTTGTCGGATCGAGTCTTTAAGGATTTAAGAACACTTGATGTATGGCTTGTCGTGCTTATCTGTGGTGACAATTGGATATTCACGTGATCCACTTGATGTATGTTTTGGTGATCAACTTGCGGGTTCCGCCCATGAACCTATGCATAGGGGTTGGCACACGTTTTCGTCTTGACTCTCCGGTAGAAACTTTGGGGCACTCTTTGAAGTACTTTGTGTTGGTCGTATAGATGAATCTGAGATTGTGTGATGCATATCATATAATCATGCCCACGGATACTTGAGGTGACAATGGAGTATCTAGGTGACATGAGGGTTTTGGTTGATTTGTGTCTTAAGGTGTTATTCTAGTATGAACTCTATGATAGATCGAACGGAAAGAATAGCTTCATGTTATTTTACTACGGACTCTTGAATAGATAGAACAGAAATGATAACTTTGAGGTGGTTTCGTACCCTACCATAATCTCTTCGTTTGTTCTCCGCTATTAGTGGCTTTGGAGTGACTCTTTGTTGCATGTT
Source organism: Triticum dicoccoides (assembly GCF_002162155.2). Classification (NCBI taxonomy): domain Eukaryota; kingdom Viridiplantae; phylum Streptophyta; class Magnoliopsida; order Poales; family Poaceae; genus Triticum; species Triticum dicoccoides. Next base: position 790,914,749 of record NC_041385.1, on the reverse strand, counting down.
GAGGGATATTTATATGATCCAGTTATGTTATTATTGTTGAGAGAACTTGCACTAGTGAAAGTATGAACATTAGGCCTTGTTTCCTACCATTGCAATACCGTTTACGCTCACTTTTACCACTTGTTACCTTGCTGTTTTTATAATTTCAGATTACAAACACCCATATCTACCATTCATATTGCACTTGTATCACCATCTCTTCGCCGAACTAGTGCACCTATACGATTTACCATTGTATTGGGTGTGTTGGGGACACAAGAGACTCTTTGTTATTTGGTTGTAGGGTTGTTTGAGAGAGACTATCTTCATCCTACGCCTCCCACGGATTGATAAACCTTAGGTCATCCACTTTAGGGAAATTTGCTACTGTCCTACAAACCTCTGCACTTGAAGGCCCAACAACGTCTACAAGAAGAAGGTTGTGTAGTAGACATCAGGGTGGTCCGCCTTATGGTGCGGCGAAGTAGGAGGTGTTGTTTCGCTCTCCATCATCTCCGGAAGGAGATCCCCCAAGGACGAAAATTGTTGAGGGAGGCTATAGGACGAACTGCAAAGCATGCGTTTCAGATATATCCTTCACAAACATGAAAAGAACGGGGTATGTTTATTAAACACCTTGGTTCACTTACGGTAAGGTAGAGGCTGGCCCCCTTGTGGGCATTGTGTGGTAATGTCGCCTCCCGAATACGGGCCCCCCTGATAAGGATTATTTCCCCCGCTTAGAGGCCTCTGCCTTCAGGTCTTCGGGGGCGGCCCTCTTCTTCCCGTGGGGGGAGGGAATGTTAAATTCTCCTCCCCGTTCATTCTCAGACACAGGAATTTTGATTTCCCCGGGTACGGTGCATGACGTACCTCCGGTATGAAGGCCAAGGCCACTTGTGACCTTCCTACTCCTCTCCTTTTCTTCCCCCGCCGGCACTTGATACGGCACCGGAGCCAACATCCTTGTTAATAACGGATCGGCAGTATTCTCGGGAAGTGGAGCCAAACACCTGATTCTTTCCGCCTTCTTTAGCCAACCCTGGCCAGATAAAGTTTTATCAGTATGTTGTCATGAATAATTTGAGTAGGTCATGTTCGGGGATGGAGTACTTACTGGAGTATCCAGATGATTGCAGTCAAGACCGATGTCTTCTGTTGTATCCGACCACTGTTTTCGTGCGCCGAAGAATAATTTCCACATCTCCTTGAGCATCGCGCCGGAGAAGTGCTGAAGAGTCCGTGGACCTTCCGGATTAAATTCACACATACAGAGAGGACATCACTGACAGGGTAGGATCCAGCGGACTAACATTACTTGGATTACATCCATGAGACCGGTGTCCTTCTCAATAAGGTTCCGGATGCGGCTTTGCAGTGTCCGTACTTCATCTGTGGATCCCCAGTCCATCCCCTTGTTGATCCACGATGCGAGCCGTGGCGGAGGGCCCAACCAAAATGCAGGAGTGGCAACCCGCTTTGTACCGCGGGGTTCGGTGATGTAAAACCACTCCTATTGCCATAAGTCAGAAGATTCTGCAAAGGAGCCCTCTGGCCAAGCGGAGTTGGTAAGCTTGCTTAGTGAAGCGCCTCCGCACTCTGCTTGTTCCCCATTGATTACCTTCAGTTTCATTTCGAAAGTATTCAGCCATAAGCCAAAGTGTGAGGAAATACGGAGGAAAGCTTCGCTTGTGGTGATAAACGCCAAGACATGGAGAAGAGAGTCCGGGGCTAGATTGTGGAAATATAGCCCGTAATAAAACATGACCCCTCGAATAAAGGGATGGAGTGCAAACCCAAGCCCTCGAAGGAAGTGAGAGATAAACACGACCCTCTCATTGGATATGGGAGTAGGAATAACCTGCCCTTGAGCGGGGAGCCTGTGGTAGATCTCTGCTCAGTCAAATATGTTGCCTCCCTGAGCATCGAGATGTCTTCCTCTGTGACAGAAGAGGCTATCGACCGGCCTTGAAGGCTATATTTGGACATGGCTGGAAGCTCAAAGCGACCGGGTTGACCCTTGGGTGTTGGAACTCGAGGTAGGAGGGGAGGAAGGGACTAGCGTAGAGGAAAAGAGGACAGGTCCTGGCCTCTTTATAGAGGTGACGAATATGAAATGTCCCCTGCATGGCCTTAAAATATGCCTATTCCCAAGGAATCATACTAATGGAATGGTTGGGTTACCCACACTCGTGTTGATGAGCATCCCGTAATAAGGGGACACGATCTCTGCTTCGATAAGACGTGCCAATAAAACCGCCTCGCGAAGCGTGAAGTAGCAGGCCGGAAAAACGAAATAATGGCTGGATAATGACATAATGTCGTGTCGTAAAAAGTTGTTAGCAGATTGGACTCATGAAAACATTATGTTCTCCATGGTGGTATACGGAATTTATTTTGCAGAGCCGGACACGATTCTTATGTTCAAGATCAACTTTGGAGTATTCGGAGAAGGAACCCGCCTTGCAATGCCGAAGACAATCTGTGCGCCGGACTCCTCGTCATTGAAGCCTGGTTCAGGGGCTACTGAGGGAGTCCTGGATTAAGGGGTCCTCAGACAGCCGGACTATATGCGTATGTCGGACTGTTGGGCTATGAAGATACAAGATATAAGACTTCGTCCCGTGTCCGGATGGGACTCTCCTTTGCATGGAAGGCAAGCTTGGCGATTCAGATATTAAGATTCCTTTCTCTGTAACCGACTCTGTGTAACCCTAGCCCCCTCCGGTGTCTATATAAACTAGAGGGTTTAGTCCGTAGAAGAAGAACAGTCATAACCATAGGCTAGCTTCTAGGGTTTAGCCTCTACGATATCGTCGTAGATCAACTCTTGTAATACTCATATCATCAAGATCAATCAAACAAGAAGTAGGGTATTACCTCCTCGAGACGGCCCGAACCTGGGTAAACATTGTGTCCCCCGCCTCCTGTTACCATTAGCCTTAGACGCACAGTTCGGGACCCCCTACCCGAGATCCGCCGGTTTTGACACCGACACTCGTTATCCTGGATCTAGGGTTCATGTGTATTCCACTCGAAAGATTACATAGTTGTTACTCTGCCTCATATGGCATGTTGCAATTCTCTCGATGATATCTTCTCAAAGTGTACCATGGATTCCTTTGTTGCTTCTGGAAAAAAAACTTTATGATTTCAATCAAAATAGCTTTTGTGCATGTTTGTGACCCTATCATGTTTTCCCTTGCATCTATTCTGATTCACAGGTTGGTCATGTCTCACAAATCAAAAAAGCACTCTAGTTCTGAAGATGAAATGCCTCAGTTGCCTCCCTTGTCTGAACGATTGAAGTTGACTGGTGGATTAAAAGCATCAAATCCAACCAAGATACCGAAAAAGAAATCTGAGTCAGAATCAAAAGAAGAAGAGGATGATATTCCCTTGACTCACAGTCAACCTGAGGATGAACTGGTCATAGATGCTATGACTCTTTTGTCTAATGGAAATCTAAAGAAAGGTGGTCGTGGCCAAGAGAAGAATACACCGACAGAAATGTCTGATCCCGAAAGCTATAAAACTCCACCTGGAGATTAAGCCACAATTAAGAGAAATAATAGTCTACAAATAATTCACCGTCATTGGGTGAATATATGGTTCAACTATGAGAATGTTCAAAGGAAATATCAAATTTTGTTTGCGTTCAGTCCACCTTGGAATGATTATATTGCTGAAAACTGCCATAGCCCAAACGATGAAAAAATTAGGCAACCTCCAACTGAAAATGCTGATCCTAACTCCCTGAAAACAATTGCTGATTTTCCCGAAGAAGTAGAAAAGGGAGTAAAAGACAAAGCTAAGAGTGAAGCAAGGGCTGCGAAGAAAAATCAAGTCGAAGATCGAAACATCACGCTGACTCGGCAAGACATACAAAAGAAAAAGGATCGTCCCTCTGTCTAAAAGGAAAGCAAGGCAAGTAAACCAGTTTCCCCTCAAGCTCCCAGAAAGAAATATGTTGCCAGAAAATACAAGAAGGCAGCTTCTGCCTCATCTTCTAACCAAGCAATACCAAACTCCGTCACTAATGAAAGATTCACCCCCAGTTAGGACGTCACCAAGACATGGACCCGCTCCAGTTTCTGATAAACCTTCGGATTCCGCCGCCCCCACCGCGAAGAGAAAGCTGCTCCCCGTAGAGAAAGCTGTTGGTTTTCCGAAGAAAGCCAAAACCAATGTTCCTGCTTTCACAAAGGAATAGAAATATGACATTGATCTCATGATTGATGTTATTCAAAATGTTGCCTACAATGTAAAATTAGTTAATTTTAGCAGTTTGGGTCTTCCTCATGATGTTACCAAGCTAGTAAGGAAACATTTTGTTGAGCTGGTAAACAGGACCGAGAAGCTGAATCAAGCGGTTGAGGACAAGAAAACTCTCGAGAAAATGAGGAAAGATGCTAGTAACGAATCTAAAAGGAAAGGCCTGAATAAAGAGATTCTTGATCTCACAAAAGCTCTAAGTGTCATGAGAAATGACAAGATTGAATGGCACTCGCGTTTGAAAATGCAATTGCCTCAGCTGTGTGACCGAAAGAATGACGAAATGCTTGCCAGGTTGATCTTGCACAACTAAGAATAACGGAAGAGAAACATCAAAAGTCTAAGGCTATGGCTAGCAAGCCAAAAGGAATCAAGCCTCCTTGCCCTGAGACAACTCTTGGTGCTCCGATTGATTCAAGCACACCTCTCCACCAAGTTCCACCATCTCCACCTCATGAGGATAAACCCTTGCAACAAGCCAGCCCTGTGCAAGTTCACATTCCTGCCGGTGCTACTCACGTGGAACCAGATGTCTTGGGTATCTTTCTGAACAAATCTGAAGAATAAAATGCTCTGCCTCATCAGCAAGCCAATGATACGTCACCAACGTATCTATAATTTTTGGTTGTTCCATGCTATTATATTATCTATCTTGGATGTTTTATTTGCATTTATGTGTTATTTCATATTATTTTTGGGACTAACCTATTAACCTAGAGCCTAGTGTCAGTTTTTGTTTTTTTCCTTGTTTTCGAGCTTTAGAGAAAAGGAACATCAAACGAAGCCAAACGGAATAAAACTTTCGTGATGATTTTTCTAGGACCAGAAGACATCCACGTAGCTTGGAGAGGGGGCCAGAAGAGACCCGGGGGACCACAAGCCCTCAGGGCGCGCCTTAGGGGGGCGCCCCTAGCTTGTGGGTCCCACGGGAGTCTCCAAACCTAATTCTTGGTCTATAAATTCCCAAATATTCCCAAACCAACAGAAGCATCGACCAAAATACTTTTCCAGTGCCGCAAGCTTCTATTCTCGTGAGATCCCATCTTGGGGCATTTTCCGGCGATCTGCCAAAGGGGGATTCGATCACAAAGGGCTTGTACATCAATCCAATTGCCCTATCGATGATGTGTGACTAGTTTACCATAGACCTACGGGTCCATAATGTCTTATTTTCTCTCTTTTCTCTTCAATACAATGTTCTGCTTGATGTTCTTTGAGATCTATTCGATGTAATACTTTTTGCGGTGTGTTTGTTGAGATCTGATGAATTGTGAGTTTATGATCAATTTATCTATGAATATTATATGGGTCTTCTCTGAAATCTTTTATGCATGATTAAGATATATTTGCATTTTTCTTTGAACTATCAATTTGGTTTGGCCAACTAGATTGGTTTTTTTTGCAACGGGAGAGGTGCTTAGTTTTGGGTTTAATCTTGCGGTGTCCTCACGCAATGACAGAAGGGGTAGCCATGCATGTATTGTATTATTGCCATAAAGGGTAAAAAGATGGGGTTTATATCATATTGATTGAGTTTATACCTCTACATCATGTCATCTTGCTTTAGGCGTTACTACGTTCTTATAAACTTAATACTCTAGATGCATGCTGGATAGTAGTCGATGTGTGGAGTAACAGTAGTAGATGCAGGTAGGAGTCGGTCTACTTGTCACGGATGTGATGCCTATATTCATGATCATTGCCTTGGATATCATCACAATTATTCGCTTTTCTATCAATTCCTCAACAGTAAATTGTTCACCCACCATATGCTTTCTTCAAGAGAGAAGCCTATAGTGAAACCTATGGCCTCAAGGTCTATTTTCCATCATATATTTTCAGATCTATAAAACAAAAAACCTAAAAATACCTTGCTGCAATTTATTTATTTTTACTTTGTTTTATGTTTTAGTTATCTTTTATATCTATCTCTATTAGATCTCATCCTTGCAAGTGACCGTGAAGGGATTGACAACCCCTTTATCGTGTTGGGTGCAAGTGTTTGATTGTTTGTGCAGGTGCATAGATTGGAGACTTGCTCGTACCTCCTACTGGTTTCATACCTTGGTTCTCAAACTGAGGGAAATACTTTTCTCTACTTTGTTGCATCACCCTTTCCTCTTCAAGGGAAAAACCAATGCAAGCTCAAGAAGTAGTAGGAAGAATTTCTAGCGCCGTTGTCGAGAAGGTTCTACATCAATCCTACCAAGTATCCATCATAAACTCTCATCTCTTGCATTACACTATTTTCCATTTGCCTCTCGCTTTCCTCTCCCCTACTTCTAAAATACTTTCAGAAAAACAGAAAAATATTTTCCTTTTTATTTGCCTTCTTTCCATGCACCTTTTCGTTTGCCCTTATGTCTTACTTTGTTTGTTCGCTTGTTTGCTTGGTATAATTGTGTGTTTATTGAAAATCAGAAAGCAAAGAGGTTATGGATCCTCATCCACTTGCTAATATTTTTAAGAGATCCAATTATTATGAACCTATTTCAAGTGAGTTGAGTGCACTAGGTTATCCTTATGAAGTTTTTCTTGGAATTCGTAAATCTGAAAATCATGATGAAGTGTTAAAAGAAGAAATTTATGAAGTGATTCACGATAACTCCTTGAATGAAAAGCATGATTGACATGATGTTGTTATCAACCCCCAAGCTTGGGGATGCTAATTTTTCTACGTACACTGCTTATTGCGATGATAATGATTGGGGTGATAATGCTTCTTATGATCTTGAAATTTTATTTAAGCCTCATGATGAATATGATATTGATAATAATGCTTGCAATAATATTGAAAGTGAGTTTGGAAGAGTGTCAACTCTATGTAAAAATTATCCCATTACGTTGGATAACGATCAATCTTATGAAATTTTTGATAAAAGTGGGTTTGGAGAGGTCATGACTTTAGTTAATTTTAATCCCATTATCTTGGAAGAGTGTCAACTTTGCATGCATGTGGATCATGTAGAGAATATCATATGATCCTACATGTAATTATTATGAGAGAGGAATATTGTGGTAGAAATTTTCATGTTACTAAATTACTTCTCGTTGTATTGAGATTGCTATAGTAATTGTTTTTTGGTGTTTCCATTAGTGTTTGAGCCAAGAAGACCTTTAGGATGGTCTACGGTGATAGTTGATTTGATCTTGCTGAAAAATAGAAACTTTTGCATGCAGTAGAAGAATTTTTAAAATTCGCAGAAGCGATGAAACCTTCTGATTTTTTACACAAGATTGATATATACAAATTTCCAAGGTTTTCCTAATTTTTCAGAAACTTTAGAGTTACAGAAGTATTCCAAGTTTTCAGATTGCTACAGACTATTCTGGTTTTGACGGATTGTTTTTTTATGTGTTGTTTGCTTATTTTGATGAATCTATTGGTAGTGTCGGGGGGTATGAACCATGGAGAAGTTGTAATATAGTAGACATAACACTAATATAAATTTAGAATGAGGTCACAACAGTATCTAAAGTGGTGATTTGCTTTTCTTATACTAATGGAGCTTACGAGTATTCTGTTGAGTTTTGTATTGTGAAGTTTTCAAGGTTTGGGTAAAGAGTTGATGGTCAACAGAATAAGGAGTGACAAGAGCCTAAGCTTGGGGATGCCCAAGGCACCCCAAGGTAATGTTCAAGGACAACCAAGCATCTAAGCTTGGGGATGCCCCGGATGGCATCCCCTGTTTTGTCTTCTATCCATCGGTAAATTTACTTGAGGCTATATTTTTATTCACCACATGATATGTGTTTTGGTTGGAGCATCTTGTATGATATGCTTATTTTCTTTTTAGTTTGCCACAATCATCCTTGTTGTACCCACCTTTTGAGAGGGACACACATTAATCATGAATTTATTAGAATACTCTATGTGCTTCACTTATATCTCTTGAGCTAGGCAACATGCTCTAGTGCTTCACCTATATATTTTTAGAGCGCGGCGGTGGCTTTATTTTATAGAAATTGATGAACTTATGTCGTGAATTTAGTCCTAATGTGATAGGCATCCAAGACGGATATAATAAAAACTTTCATAAAAAAGAGCATCGAATACTATGAGAAGTTTGATTCCTTGCATTTTTTTTGAGACATAAAGATGGTGATATTAGAGACATGCTAGTGAGTAATTGTGGATTGGTAGAAATACTTGTGTTAAAGTTTATGATTCCCGTAGCATGCATGTAAGGTGAACCGTTATGTGATGAAGTCGGAGCATGATTTATTTTTTGATTGCCATCCTTTGTGTGGAGGTCGGGATTGCGTGATGGTTAACTCCTACCAACCCTTCCCCTAGGAGTATGCGTGTAGTGCTTTGTTGTGATGACTTATAGACTTTTGCAATAAGTATGTGAGTTCTTTATGACTAATGTTGAGTCCATTGATTATACGCACTCTCACCCTTTCACCATTGCTAGCCTCTCCAGTACCGTGCAACTTTCGCCGGTGCATTAAACCCACCATATATCCTTTCTTAAACAGCCACCATACCTACCTATCATGGCATTTCCATAGCCATTCTGAGATATATTGCTATAAAACTTTCAAGGTTCCGTTTATTATGACAAGCGCCATCATTGTCATATTTCTTTGCATGATCATGTAGTTGGCATAGTATTTGTGGCAAAGCCATCCTTCATATTTTTTTATACATATCAATCTTGATCATAGCACATCCCGGTACACTGCCAGAGGCATTCATATAGAGTCATATATTTTTCTAGTATCGAGTTGTAATTCTTGAGTTGTAAGAAATAAAAGTGTGATGATCTTCATTATTAGAGCATTGTCCCAAATGAGGAAAGGATGACGGAAGCTATGATTCCCTCACAAGTTGGGATGTGTCTCCGTAGTTTACAAAAAAAAAAGAGGCCAAAGAAGCTCACCAAAAATTGAGAGAAAAGAGAGAAGGGACAATGTTACTATCCTTTTACCACACTTGTGCTTCAAAGTAGCACTATGCTCTTCATTATAGAGAGTCTCCTATTTTGTCACATTCATATACTAGTGGGAATTTTTCATTATAGAATATGGCTTGTATATTCCAATGATGGGCAATGGTCATGCTCATGCTCAGGTGTTCAATGCTCATGCTTAGGTTTGCAATGGTCATGCTCATGCTCATGTGTGCAATGCCACCAATTGCTTCTGTTCAATGCTACCTAATTCAGTCTGCTCACGTTAACTGAATTTTTTCATTTGACTGAATTTTTAAGTTCACGGTAGTTAACTAAAATTTTCAGTTCCCTGAAGTTAACTGAATTTTTTCAGTTAACTACACTTCACAGATTTGTCCAGTTAACTACAGTGGACTGAAAAATCTAGTTAACTATATACATCTTTGTTTTTCACTTATGTTGATGCTAAAGGTAAGTGCTCACAGTGTACACTTATTTGATGTGGTGTATGATTCAACAAATGGACAAATGGTGGACACCACTTTCTTTACACTTCACACTACTAGGGAAAAGCCTATACATAGAATCTTACCAGCAGCGCGCTTTAAAATCAGGCGCTGCTGCTACGTAGCAGTAGCACTCGCTATCAAAACTCGTTGCTGGTACAAGTTTATCAGTAGCGCGCACACTCTAGGACGCACTACTGCTAAAATTCCCACGACGCCGCCACGAGGCCAATTATAGCAGCAGTGCGTTAATACAAAGCGCGCTGCTGCTACGGATCGTAGCAGCAGCGCATTTACGCAATAATCGCTTCTACTAAGGTTACTACAAAAATTTAGTCCCACCTCGCTCCGTGAAGAGAGTTTGTACCACCTTAAATATGTTACTTCTACAACTTTCACAAGCACTTGGTCTTCATTGAACTCTATGTATAGGATCTGTGGCCGCAATAGGAATCCTCCCCTGTTCTTAAACCAACCGTCGAGGATTCCTATTGACAAATCAGATTGTACACAAAAAGACAATTGATGATCATTGTATTTTTATGTCTATGTCTGACATAGCAGTAGCGCGTTCTCGGCCAAAGGCGCTACTGATAGGTCGTATAGCAGTAGCGCATTTTGCTATAGCGCGCTACCGCTAAGCCATTCCATCTCCCCCCACTCACATATCCGATCCAGATCACACTCACACACACACTCGATCTCTCCCTCTCAACCCCTGCGCCGCCAGTCCTCCCCCGTCGCCCCTCCTCCGATCTGCACCGCCGTCACCTCATCCTCCTCGCTGGACTCGATATCGGCCTCCTCCTCCGTCCTCCCTCCGCTCACCGCTGGCCGACCCCTCCTCGCTCCACCTTCGTCCTCCATTCTCCCTCCACTCGCCACTGGCCGACCCCTCCTCGCTCTGCCTTCCTCCTCCATTCTCCCTCCACTCGCCGCTGGCCGACCCCTCCTCGCTCCGCCTTCCTCCTCCATTCTCCCTCCACTCGCTGCCGGCCAGCCCCTCCTCGCTCCGCCTTCCTCCTCCATCCTACTCTCTTCTCCCTCCTCGAGTCGCCCCTCCTTCTCTCTCCTCCCTGCTACATTTTGATTTAGTAGGCTAGTTCATATGCAACATTATGATTTAGTTGATATGCAACATTCTGATTTAGTTGATTTAGTAGGCTAGTTAATGTAGTTGATTTAGAACATTTTGATTTAGTTGATTTAGTAGGCTAGTTGATTTAGTTGATTTAGTAGGCTAGTTGATTTAGTTGATTTAGTAGGCTAGTTGATTTAGTTGATTTAGAACATTTTGATTTAGTTGATTTAGTATGCTAGTGGATTTAGTATGCTAGTTGATTTAGTTGATTTAGTATGAACCATTTTATTGTTATTTTTTCGGCAATAGGTGCCACCGAAATGCTTTGGTACGTGGTACCTTGTCATCTAATATGTCCATAAAATGGCGCCACCACCACTATGCTACTATTTTTCTTTCCTGTGAAGTGAATCATTAATCCTTTGCTCATATTGCTTTAGGAAAATGGCGCCACCACCACCACCACTATGTCGACTGTGCAAGTCAAGGTGCGCCAGCAGCCTTGCAACTGGCAAGCTGTTTGGCATCTACTTCCAGCCGAGTTTTCGTCATGCGGCGGTAAGAAATTAGATGAAATGTAACAACTACTTTATTTTTAGTGTTGGCATTACTGCATTGTGTCATTTTACTTTTCTTACACAGATCGTCCCATGCAATGTGAGGTTGACATTCAACAAGCTGACAGGAGACACTGCGACATTTGAGGCACCTGGGGGCCGTAGACTATAGAGGTCGAGAAAGGACGCAATATGTCGCAGATTGGAGGAGATGGATGGGCCCGTTTCCTCGCCCGCATGCGTCTTACTGGTGGTGAGTTGATCAGCTTCTCCTTCAGAGCAGAAAGACCCAAGCTGGCTGTCATTTATCTCAACCTGGTGGAAGATGATGAAGATGATGAAGATGACGAAGATGATGAAGATGACGAAGATGATGCAGATGAAGAAGATGATGAAGATAATGAGGACCCACTCGATGAAGATGATGAGAACCCACTTCATGAAGCCATCGTAGCTCAGAGAATGAGGTTGAGCGAGGAGGAGGTGTGCAACCTATGGGACATAATTCCACCACGTGCTGACTTTGTCGGGGTGCCATTCGTGACCCGCCTGACAAGTACCATGATCGATCGACATGATATGGTATGTTATACTTACAAATGCAAACTATCCGATGATATGCTTAGTGTAGAGTCCAATGATATGTTTTGTGGAATCTAGTCGTTGATATGCTTTAGTGTAGAGTCTGATCACATGCTTATTAGTGTAGAATTCAAGGAACTATTAATAGTGTAGATAATCCATATATACTTATTAGTAGAATTCATGATTAATTAGTACAAATGCATAATACAGTGTCTTTTGATAGTGTAGAAATCTAGACTTAATAGAAATATATTTGCAAGAGTATGTGTGAGGCTATTTATTAATTGATATGTTTTTCTTATTCAGAAATTGCCAAAGAACCTATCTGTGAGTTGTGGTATCGAGCCTGATGAAGAAGGCTCAGCTGGATTACGCCTTACCGGAAGGGGCTCCGTCACCACCTGTACTTACCACATGGACACAGACGGTCGCACACACTTAAACTCGGTTGGGTGGAAGAGATTCCTCGTTGGCAAGAATCTTCGTGTTGGACAGGCCATCCTAATTACTATCAGGAACACCCACCGCCCAGGCTTGAGGATGATGATCGTCGTCGATATCATCTAGAACTACATATGTGTGTGTGGCTATATCATCTAGAACTACATATGATGATCATCGTCGATATCATGTAGAACTACATATGATGATCGTCGTCGATATCATCTAGAACTACATATGATGATCGTCGTCGATGTCACCTTGTACTGCTTGAGGATGCATGTTGAGTATATATGAAATTGTTATCTAGTACTCCCTCGGTTCCAAATTACTCGTCGTGGTTTTAGTTCCAATTTGAACTAAAACCACGATGAGTCAATTGGAACCGAGGGAGTACTACCTAGTACCTATAATGCTTTATGAAATTGATATCTAGTAGTACCTAGTATCTGGAAATTGCAGTTTATTGAAGCTGGAGTGGGGAAATGGTGAAAGATATAACAGTAGCGTGGGCTCAGGAAATTTGCTACAGCTAACTAATAGTAGCGCGTTCCGAAAACGCGCTACTGATGTAGTCAATAGTAGTAGCGCGGGCACAGACATCGCTACTACTAACAGTTAGCTGTAGCGCCTTATTGGTAGCATGGGTGCCCGCGCTGCTGATAGCCTCAAAACCCGCGCTACTACTAGGGTTTTCCCTAGTAGTGTCAACTTGAGCATGGTGGAATTTTCTATGGACCAATAAGTAATTTGGAATACTGGGACCCTTCAGTGGAGTTTCTTGATTATGTTTATGCTACCACATTCTCATATGCTGTCATTCCAGAGCTCCCGACTTGCTTGGGATATGAAGTGATGAGCACAAAATTTAGTGGTGCTTGCCTAACAAATCAATTGCAGATGGTTTGGTCAAAATTAGATGTGATGATGATGTGCAACATATCATCAGAGCTAGTTTTGAGCATAAAGTGCTTGCTATTATGGTTGAACATTCAGATTTCGTCAGCAATTTTAGGGCTGAATCCATATGCACATTGCCCTCAATTCATTGCTCTGTTGCAATGCACACTTGGTACCGGGGACTCCTCATCGCAGCTCATCTCCTCCATTATGTCTGCCTTCTCTTCTTCCCAGATTTACTTTTCTTGTCTTTTTGCTGGCATGTGACGATGCCCCAGACAGCCCGTCTCAAGTCCCCGCCTTCGTTTTGCTGGAACCATACAAGGGGGAGATCAAAGGCTCTGTGCACGTCTGCTATTTCCTTGTTACCTAAAATGCAGACACATCAGCGAGGTAATCAGAAACACTTCGCCTTCTTTTCGATATAAACCAAAAGCAGTTTCAAGAATCGGGAAAGCTCCAAGGAGTAGCAAAACAGGGAGAGACCTCACAATTACCACAGCAAGGGTTACTATCGATGCGAAATAAAAAAAACATAACACCATGCTAATACTTGGCAGAAAGCTCATATATACGCATACCTTCATTGTCTTTTTGCTGGCAAGTGTTGATGCGTCAGGCAGCACAGTCTTCACCTTTGTTTTACTGGAGGCATACAACGGGGAGATCAGAGGCTCCCTTTGCGGCTGCTCTTTACTTGTTATCTGAAATTATGCACACACAGCAGCAAGGTGATAAGAAAGAGTTCACCTTCTTTTTGAAATCAAGGGTGAAAACGAACCAAGACTGTCATGAATGGAGAAAGAACCGCTGCTGGGTAGAAAACAGGGATTGATATCATATTTAATTTCTATATAAACAAGTCAGTCACTCAATGTGTTTTTGCTGGGAGGCCTGACATATATGCATATATATACATTCCTTGTGTTTTTGCTGGGAGGAGATGAGGGCCCAGGCAGCACGCCTCCGGTCTTCACCTTAGCTTTACTGTAGGGATGCAAGGGCGAGACCAATCACTCAATGAGTATGAAATAACCATTGTAACTTGCTATTTTGGATTATGCTGGGTGTTGAGCACTACTTACACATACAAAGTTTCAGACAAAGATAAAGGAGCAGCAGGATAAGAAAAACTGGAACAGATGAAGGAAGGATAGTATGGATATTTTTTTAGTACACAGACATGAGGTGGAGCAGACTACTAAAGCTAGAATGTTAGATGGTTTTCAGTGTAATAATGCCCGCCCACAGCCACAGGGGTCTAAAAATGATGTGCTGCATTTCCAATATTCGTCGAGTAAGTGCAGGAAACGCGTATACAAGCAAATCATGTTGAGCAGAGTGGTGATGTACAAGATACTTACCTGGCCTTTTGAACCTTGTTTAGATTGGTATTGGAAGTTTGAAGCTCCCTTGTGGCTTTTATCCTTGCCCTTAGTCGCGGCAACTAGTGGCAGAGAAGGAAATCAAATCAAATGAAGGAACCAATCAGCGGTCTAACTCGCATCATTTAATTACTGGCGGAAAGAAAAGGAAATCGAACTATTACATAAAGGAACCAATCAAAGTGCTCCTGTTACCAGGAGCAAAATAATATTTCCTCCGTCCCATAATATAAGAGTGTTTTTTTACACTAGTGTACTGTAAAAAAGGCTCTTTTATTATGGTACAGGGGGAGTAACTAGGAAGAGACAGAGTGAATTTCAGCTCCAAATGTAGAGAAACAAACAGAGGGCACCGTTAGTATTACATAGTGTCGGTGAAGCAAACACATTTTGTGCAGAGCATTCCTTGTGGTAACGTTGTGCGACAGATGCAATTGGCTCCCCTGGGAGCAGAGCATCCACGTACAGGATGCCTGCCTAGTTGCTTCAGTAGAGCACAAACTAACCTAAACTAAACTGTAAAGGGCACAAATTAGTAGCAGAAATGAAATTGATGCGGCAGCGAGGGAATGGATGCATAATTAAGCGAGCATGGGTTCAGTTCATACATAATGGGAATATGGGATTAGTAAGGACCGAAACGAAACAGAAGTAATTGAGCGATTAAGGGAAGGGAGCAAGCAAGTGATCCATCCGGATCCAGACAGCGAAACCCTAGCTTACTGAATCACCACTCAGCAATCAGCACCCCTTGGCTAGGCTGATCCCCGCCCCAATCCAGCCAACCAGCGAAATCCTAGCAAGCTCTCACTGAATAAGCAAGGGAAGGGAAGCGGGTGGTCTGCTCTGCTCTTCTAACCGGAGATAGAGACGGAGACAGTTGCGGGGGACGGTGGAGGAGGCGTGGGGATGCGGGGGACGGTGGAGGAGGCGATGCTGCTGGCGCTGTTGTCGGGGCTCCTACGCTTGTCCTTGGGCTTGGGCATGGGCTTGAGGAGGCGGGTGACGACGGAGGTGGCGAGGGGCCTCCGAGGGCGCGGGGGCGGCCGCAGCAGCAGCATCTGGTCGCCCCCTCCGGCTCCAGCTCCGGCAACGGCGGCCATCCCCCTCTCTCGCGGTTGCCACGGGGATGGAATGGCGAACTGGACCGGACCGGAGGAGGAGTGGAAACCAACCAACATCCATCCACCGATATGGGCTTCGGCTTCGGCTTCGGCTTCAGTCGGACAAATAAATGGCCGGCCGGGCTTCACTGTAGACTACATAAGGAGTCATGAATTATTGAGTAGTACTCCATTCATTCCTAAATATAAGCCTTTTAAAAGATTTCACTGTCGACTATATATAAAGTAAAATGAGTGAACCTTATATACTCTAAATGTCTTAGTGATGAGGCAGTTTTTCTAACAAGTGATATTCTTCTGCGGACATCCATCATTCATACAGCAAAGCAGACCATTGCGAAACAAGTGCCATACATACCCATCACTGTTTGTGCTATCACTAGTAGATAAAGGGGCTTTTGTCCCGGTTGGTAAAGCCCTTTAGTCCCGGTTTTTGAACCGGGACTAAAGGGTCGTTACTAATGTCTCTCCCCTTTAGTCCCGGTTCTTAAACGAACCGGGACTAAAGGCCGCGGCCACGTGGAGCTCCACCTACACCAACCGGGACTAAAGGAAATTTTACGATTTTTATTTTTCAAATTTTTTTTGATTTTTTTTCAAATTTGTGAATTATTTTAACCTCTAATCTCTAATCACCGCCCCTCATCACTGCTCAATTTATCCTCTAATCTTTAATCACCCCTCATCATTCCAAATCATCTAACTTCCTGAACGGTCACCCATCCTCCCACTCCCCCAGCCTGAGCACGCTTAACTTCCGGGTTCTATTCTCCCTCGTTTCCAAGTCTGCACTTGTTGTTTTCCTCACAATAGTAAGATGTCAATCCTATTAACCTTCAGGAATTTTGCTTGAGCATGAAGTGACACATTTCACTGTTTGAGTTTGAAATTATTGTTTTAAAAAACAATAATTATTTAGTAACACTAATATTTCTTGAATAATTAGTTTGACCATTGTTTGACCACAGTTTGACCATTGTTTGACCATAGTTTGACCAGATTGGACCAAAATTCAAAATAACTGAAATAATTATTTAGTAACACTAATATTGTAGAATAATTAGTTTGACAACAGTTTGAATTTTTTTTCGATTTTTTTCACTCTAGATCTAAAAAGGCCCGTAACTTTTTTCTGTTAGGTTTTTGAGGATTTTGAAAATGTTTAACGGGTTCCCCCCGTTAAATTTGGATGTAACTTTTCGAGTAGATGATTTTTCATATAAAAAACTTTTTCATCCGAGTTAGTATGCAAAAGTTATGCCCATTTTTACAAATTCTCGAGAGATTTTGCAAATAAA
>NC_041385.1:790895316-790897372 GCF_002162155.2 Triticum dicoccoides | reverse complement strand
TGGGGGTAGAGTTTGAAAATGGGACCTTTAGTACTGGTTCGTGCCATGAATCGGTACTAATGCCTCAAACCACATTAGTACCGGTTGGTGGCACGAACCGGGACTAAAGGTCTAACCCTTTAATCCCGATTGGTGTCACGAACCGGGACTAATGGGCATCGCACCCTTTAGTCCCGGTTCGTGGCACCAACCGGGACTAAAAGGTCCAGATGAACCGGGACAAATGGCCCATGTGGCCCCTGGGCGCAGGAACCGGTACTAATGCTCCCATTAGTCCCGGTTCTAGACTGAACCGGGACTAATGGGCTAACCCGGGGTGGACCAAAGCCCTCTTTTCTACTAGTGTATCAAGTTAGTTGTTGAAATTCACATCAATCGTATTAGGCTGTTCGTAATGGGAGTATCATATCTAGTATATCTTCCGTCCGAAAATACTTGTCACATAAATTGATAAAAATGGATATATTTAGAATTAAAATATGACTACGTACATCCATTGCTCCAACAAGTATTTCCGGACTGAGGGAGTATCATGCATACAACTAGACAATTTTGATGAGGTGAGACAGAATTAAATGAAACAAATAGAGGGTTGAGTATCATATCACGATACTATATCATAATTAGTGCTATGCTACTATGTGGCATGCATGACAGTAAATAAAGCCATCTGTGATACTCATATATGATACTATGCATTAGGGGTAGTATCATACGGTAGTATCATATGCATGATAATAATTTATGATGCTACCCATTACGACCAGCCTTAGTACTTGAAAGTACAAACAATTTCAGTAATTTTTTCGATAAAGGTCGGTTTTATTATCTCAAATATAGCATCATGCTAATACAAAGCATTATGAGTAACACCTGGGCTCTGCATAGTTATAATGCATACAGCCAAATTCAGAAGTCTGACGAAAATCACGAAATAAAAACCAACAAATCGGCAACAGTAGAGTTTTAAGGACTGTCATTATGCCTATGTTGAAGGGGTGGTAGATCGATCCATAGGTTATGTTGTCATTCATGTTGGAAAAAAAACCTATGTACCCACCTGCTCCAATCATGTACACATCGCCATGATCAATGACTTGCATAGACCATGTATGTCATCAGCTTGATCAGATTGGACGTACATGCATCTCAACTCTGCTGATTTCCTCAAATGGCGAAGGTAGCCTAAATTTTACGTGACCGCAGATGGACCAAAGGAGAATTATTCTATTTCTGGGCAGAGACATGCACGACAGATGGGGCTCCCAACGGCTCCTGTACGGCGATTTCGTGTCTGGCCCTGCTTCCGGCGCGGCCGCTCTGGCCTTGGTGGGTGGCGGGTCGGAGGTGCCCTCGGTGGCGCACCGGCGGCCGGCCGGCCCCACCATGGGAGCGGCAGGGTGGTCGGGGAGCCGTTTCTCGGCCTTGGCCGATGCGGTTTCCGGCGGAGAAGAGGAGGAGGAGGCGTGCGTCGAGGCGGAGGCAGCGGTGGGCAGTCGTGAGGCGTGCTCCATCGATGACTTTGTGGTGCGCGCGGAGGATGTTGGGGGCTCCTTCAAGGCAGGACGCCGGCGCGCTTTTGCGCCCGGCGGCCGTGGATCATGGCGGACTGCGCTCCTTGCGGGCAGGGGGACACGCGCGTCCCCTAGGCGTGAGGGCCGGTGCAGCCCTGGCTCCGGCGACGCGGGTTTGTGTTTGCGGCCAGGTGCGGGTCCCCTCCGCAGGGAGCGGACGGCGACTGCGGCGGCGGCAGCGTAGGCAGAGCCGATCGCCGGTTGCCCTAGGGTTGGGGGTGACCCGTCCGGCGCAGGGCTGGGCCAGGCCTCCAGGGAGACAGGTGGCCCATCCCAGGGGTGTGCTCGCGCGCTGGTCCTTCCAAGTGTTGATCCAGTATCGCAGGGGGCCCTGCTCGCTCTTGGGGCCCAGCCCGGCCCACAGGAGGTAGCCCAACCCTCGCCGGTCCGTGCAGCGCAGCCAGATAAATGGCTCTAGCTTCCCCGTGGAACCCTAGATACCGCACTAGGGTTTCCAGCCTCCATTTCGGAGGTGCGGTGCT
>NC_041385.1:790888466-790894981 GCF_002162155.2 Triticum dicoccoides | reverse complement strand
TGCTGCGTTCATTCGTCGACGTGGTGGTGATGGGCTCCAAGCCTGACCGCCAGGGGGACAAGCCGCCCATGGAGCCGCCCGGGACCGCAACCGTGGTCGGACCGACGACAAGGGAGGTTGGGGGCCGCCGCCCGCTTGGTGGCTCAAGGAGCAGGAGCGAAAGAAGAAGCGCAAGGAAGAGTACAAGAAGAAGGGGCTCAAGCTCAAGCGCAAGGGGCAGCTGGCCTCTCAGGGCGGTGACCGCGGCGGGGATCTGCTCGCGAAGAAGCCAAAGCTCAAGCCCGCGGGGCGGCGGCTTCCAAGCCTCCCCTCCCACCAAGATCGGAGATGCCGGGCTCATCCAAGGGCACGGAGGAGGAGCCGATTCCAGTCAAAGAAGCTAAGGGCCCGGAGTGCTTCAAATGCGGCCGCTCCGGCCACTTCTAGAACATGTGCTCCTTCCAGCCGATGTGCGTGGTGTGCAGCAAGGAGGGCCACACCTTAGTGCAGTGCCTAACCCGCGGCAAGCCTCTGCTCCTCCAAACCATGGGGCAAGCCATCTCCAGCGAGGGCTTCTTCTGCCTCCAGTTTCTGGAAGACGTGCGGGAGGAGCCTCAGATCCTGCTGGGGGCCAACACGGCGGTGCTCTCCATGCCTTCCGGGGCGCTCTCGGGGGAGATCTTGGAGGTGGAGCTGCAACATCTGTTTGAAGGCGTTTGGGACTGGCAGATTACCCCCATGGAAGGCGGTGCGTTCTCGGTGGTGTTCCCTGATCCAGCAATGCTCGGAATGGCTACAAGAAGCGGCAAGCTTTTCCTTTCGCTCAACAACCTCATGGTGGACATCCGTGATGCGGTCCTTGATGCGCCCAAGGGACTGGCGATGTCGGAGGTGTGGGTCAAGCTGGGTGGTGTTCCTTTGAAGCAGCGGCGCTCCGACCGTCTCATGGCGGCTACCACCATGCTTGGCCGCCCACTGCAGGTTGATGAGGAGTCCTTGATCCATCCCGGGCCGGTCTGCATGCGCTTTGCTTGCCGCAATCCTCGCAAGCTCCGGGGGCTGGTCCAGATCTGGTTCAACAACGACGGCTGCAACATCTCCGTCGAGCCCGAGCTTCCTTCGAAGCTTCTAGTGGCGCCCGCCCTTCCCTCCCCTCCCCCTCCTCCTCATGGCAAGGGCCCGGAGGGGCCGGGGTGTGACAGTGACAAGGACGGCGACAAGGAGCTAGACACAAGCATGGGGGACGACTCCATTGATACGGCGGCGTGGGAGAAGCTGGGCATCATCGAGCAAGGTGGGGCGACGACTCGTGCGGCGCAGCCTAGGATGGAGCTGTCATTGGACGGAGGGTCATTGGAGCGGGCGCTCTCCATTCCAAACCAATACGGATCCAACCTGGGCTCAGTCACGTCCCCTCCGGTGAAGATGGAGGTGGAGGTGGCCCCTTCGCAGCTGGAGGCGCTGGTGGACGAGGCGCGCACTCCCATTGCGGTGTCTGTGGACTCTCTGCCCCCCCCCTCGCGCTCTCCATCCCAAGGTGGTCGCAGCAGTAGCAAGCTCGGCACGGTGAAGCAGCTCAAGAAGGTGGCGGTCCGCAAGGTGTGCACGGAGGCCGAACGTGCCGCGGAGATCCTGGGGGCTCCGCCGACGCCGCACCAGGCGGTGATGGCCCTGGCAGTGCCTGCCCCCGCTCCGCTCGTGTAGGAGATGTTCCAATCGGCGCCTTTCCCGAAGGCCAAGTGCTCCAAGGATGTGGTGGAAGGGCAGGCGGCCCCAGTGCGGGTCAGCGTGCGCGCCAAGGGAGCCAAAGGAAATCTGCCATCGCTCCAGCGCGCCCAACTCCTGCAAGCTCAGAAGAACCTGGAAGCCTCAGGTAACCCCTTGCGTCAATTTACGATTCTGGACTCCTTTTCGGATGATCACATGAGCGAGGTTTTGGGAGAGAGTGGGGTGGAACCAATGGGCGAGGGTGGGATAAACGAGCTCATTTTGTTGATCCGTGCAAAGGAGATGGCGCAGGCGGCGCTGGTAGCGGCGGCTGCGCAACACGCGGAGCGTCTGGCAGGGGAGGCAGAGCCCTCGACAGTGCCAACGATCTGGCCCAATGGGGAGACAGCAACAGGGGTTGTTACTCCCCCCTCGCCTCGCTGCAGCAAGGTGAGGCGCGTGGCCAAGGCGATTACCTCCAGGGGGTGCTCCTGCGTAATCACGTCATTTAGATGCATGTGCTTCTTTGGAACATTCATGGCTTTGGCCACTCGGGTCGGCACACCCAACTGAAGGATTACATTAGGAAAGAGAAGATAGATATCGTAGGGCTCCAGGAAACGATCAAATCCGAGTTCCGGCACCAGGATATCTTAGGAATAGATCCTTTAGAGCGCTTTTTTTGGCATCATAGCCCGGCTCACGGACACTCGGGTGGCATGCTGCTAGGTTTCTGCAGCGCCACTTATGAGGTGCTGACCTGGGAGGTTGGCACTTTCTTTATTGCGGCTAACTTCCGCGTGCGAGCTTCGCTCCGTGAGCTCGCGATCGTGCAAGTCTATGGACCAGCAGATCATACCCGCTCCGCCGAGTTCTTGGAAGAACTAGAGGCCAAGGTACTGGCTCTAGCCGAAGCACAGATCCCGCTCATGGTGGGAGGTGACTTCAACCTGATTCGTTCGGGTGCAGACAAAAACAATGATAACATTAATTGGTCAAGGGTGGCCATGTTTAACAGCGCGATTGCGTCTATGGCTCTTAGGCAAGTGGCCAGAACCGGGGCGAGGTATACCTGGACTAACAAGCAACTAGCCCCGGTGCGATCTGTTCTGGATCGTGCCTTCATGTCTCCGGACTGGGAAGTAGTGTTCCCTGTATGTTCGCTCCTTGCAGAAACAACGATCGGCTCGGATCACGTGCCTTTAATCCTATCTTCTGGGGAAGATAGAATTCACCGCAACCCTCATTTCTTCTTTGAAACTGCGTGGTTTGAGGTACTGGACTTCGACACAATCATTAGGGAAAGATGGCTGCGCTGTGTTCAACTCTCTGGCCAGCAACGTGGACCAATGGAGTTTTGGATCGCGGCTGGGAGCCGCCTTCGCGCAAGCCTAAAGGGGTGGGGCGCAAACCAGGGGCGCGACGACAAGGTCCTCAGGCCGAGGCTCCTTTGCATTCCTCGACGTCCAGGCGGACACACGACCATTCTCTGAGCAAGAATGGGCACAGCGTTATGCCTTGGAAGGTCAAGTCGAAGCGCTGCTGCAGATCGAGGAGGAATACTGGAGGCATAGGGGAGGCCTGAAGTGGACGCTAAAGGGTGATGCGAACACTAAATATTTACACGCTTATGCGAACGGCCGGCGTAGGAAATGCTCAATCCTTCGCCTGCAGACGGAGCAGGGGATTCTTCTGCAGCAATCAGAGATTTCCCAACATATCTATAACTTTTATATTAGTCTGATGGAGACCGAGGAGGCACAACGTGCGTACCTACGTGCAGATGTTTGGCTAGGATCCCAAGTGGTGCTAGATAGAGAGAACGAGGAGCTGGGGATTGCGTTCCTTCCCAAGGAAATTGACGATGCTCTGCTTAGCATGAAATCCGACACGACACCTGGGCCGGACGGGTGGCGGGTGGCGATGTTTAAACACTTTTGGGCCCTGCTCCGCGATCCAATTTTCGAGGTGTGTAACAGTTTCATGCGTGGTTTCGTGGACATAGCTAGGCTTAACTACGGCGTGTTCTCGTTAATCCTGAAAGTGCCAGGCGCGGACAACATCCGCCAGTATAGGCCCATTGCACTCATCAACGTCCCATTCAAAATCTGTGCTAAAGGTTGCGCCACCCGGCTCTCGCTGATAACTCACCGCATAATTAGTCGCTCCCAGTCGGCGTTCATACGTGGTAGAAACATCTTGGAGGGGCCGCTAGCCTTGCAAGAGGCCCTTCATGAGCTTAGACGCACGCACGAACCGGCCATTTTGTTGAAACTTGATTTCGAGAAGGCGTACGACCGTGTAAACTAGGATTTTCTTCGGCAGATCCTCTCCAGTAGGGGCTTCTCGCCGGTCTGGGTGCACCGAGTCATGCAATTGGTCTCGGAGGGCCAAACTGCGGTCTTGGTTAATGGAGAAGTAGGGAACTTCTTCAGGAACAAGCGTGGCTTGCGTCAAGGTGATCCCATGTCACTGCTCTTGTACAACTTTGTTGCCGACGCACTCGCAGCTATGCTGCGGAAAGCCACGGAGGCTGGCCACATAAAAGGGGTGTTGGGACACCTCATCCCAGGGGGGATATCCCACTTACAATACGCGGACGATATGCTACTATTGTTCCAACCCGACCTCCACAGCATCGCAAAGGTTAAAGCTCTTCTTATTAGCTTCGAGCTCATGTCGGGACTTCAAATCAACTTCCACAAGTGCAAAGTCATGTCTATGGGCATGGATGTGCAGGACAGTAGGCGCGTTGCAGACTTGCTGAACTGTAAGTTAGGCAAACTCCCATTCACTTACTTGGGCCTCCCGTTAGATGCCAAATGCATCATGATCGATGGTTGGGCGCCGCTATGGACCAAGGTGGGTGGGCGGGTATGCCCGTGGAGGGGGAAGTTTCTCTCCTCCGCAGCTAGGTTGGTGCTCACAAATGCGAGCCTCTCCTTGCTTCCTCAATTTGCGATGGGATTGTTCCTCCTGGCAGAAGGGGTTCATGCCAAGATGGACACACCTAGGTCTCGTTTCTTTTGGGAAGGATCGGGACCCAAGCGTAAGTACCACATGGTCCGGTGGGATGCGGTGTGCCGTCCCAAAGCTCAGGGAGGGCTAAAGATCACGAACACCAGAATCCTTAACATCGCTCTGATGTCTAAGTGGATTTGGAAGCTTTCGCAGGGGGCGACAGGTCTGTGGGTGGATCTGCTGCGAGCTAAGTATTTCTCGTCTGGGAACTTTTTCGAAGGTGTGGCGAGGGGTTCCCCATTCTGGAATGACCTCCAGGCGGTCCGGCCTGCTTTTGCCCTGGGAGCCAAGTTCTCCATCGGCAACGGCCGCTCGGCTCGATTCTGGTTGGACCAGTGGGTGCGGTCTCAACCTCTCTGGTCAGAATTCCAGGATCTTTACGTGCTGGCGGTCAACCCGGACCAAACCGTTGCTACGACGCTTGCCTCTACCCCCCGGCGATCTATTTCCGGCGTGAGCTAACGGGAACCGAACAGGCTCACCTTCTGATCCTCCTTGATCTCATCGCGCCGGTGTCGCTCTCCCTGTCTGAGGACACAGTGACTTGGTCCCTGACCCCGTCTGGCAAGTTTACGGTAAAGTCCCTATATCGAAAGTTGTGCCATGGCCAGTCCCCGCCGATGCCAAAAGGCTTATGGAACGCACGCATTCCGCTTAAAATAAAGGTGTTCTTTTGGCAACTGTTTCGCAACAGATTGCCCACCTCGGCCACCGTTGCCAAACGCAACGGCCCGTCGACCGGGCTTTGTGTGATCTGCAATGTCGCGGAAGATGCGAATCACCTTTTCTTCCGCTGCCCGCTTGTGCGTTTTGCTTGGCGTGCGGTCCGGGCTGCCGCCAACACCTCGTGGAATCCGCACTCGGCCTCCGATCTCGCGGCCATCGTAGATTCTGTTAATGGAGGCAGCAAACGAGTCTTTGGAGCTGTCTCGGAGCCTTAACCTGGGCTTTTTGGCTAACCAGGAACAAACTTGCGATCGAGGGTATCTTTCCAACGCACCCTGCTAACATCATCTTTAAATGCAACCTCTTCCTGCAATGGAGTCCGTTGGTGAGGCGCAAGGATGCTGACAAACTGAAGCAAGCCCAAGATCGCCTGCGCCATGTCTATGTTTTGGCTAGGGAGCCTGCAGCCACTTCAACGGTGTGAAGTGGCCCTTTTGTCTTGCGCGCGAGCTAGCCTGAGTGCTCTATGCTCTGGCTTCGGGCCTGTAACTTCGCCGCTGCGTGCGCTTTTGGCCTGCACTAAAACTCCCGTGTCTTCGCGTCGACCTTGGCCTTGAGCCTCCGTACTCGTTTCAGTGTTAAACTTTGTGTGCTATGCTGCCTAAGTTGTGGGCTTTATTAATTTAAAGCCGGACGCATCCAGCGTCTTCGTTTAAAAAAAAAAGATGGACCAAAGGAATAGGCAGTGCATAAGGGATCATAACTAGCGCCAAGACAAATCTGGATATAAACAGAAAGGAAAAACAGATGAAGTTGTGTACAGAATCGATCTGTTTTTGCATCTCTACCTCCTCAGAACCTAACCTAAAGTGCAACCGGCTTTCATCTCACATACAACATGGGGTCCATGGAAATTCAGAGTCAAAACAGAAGGGCTTAAAACCCAAGCAAAAAGGTTATGAATGGAGAGGTTCACCTCACTGCAGGCTGCAGCATTCGTTGTGTTGGCCATCGGGCGGAAGGGGGCGGCCTTGCTCAGGCTTTGCTAGACTCACGTAAGGTTACTTACAACTTTTACGTAAACGGATACGTGGAGGGCTGGGGTTGGAGGAATTGGTGGAGGAAGGGGGCCCACCGCCCTG
>NC_041385.1:790878186-790887884 GCF_002162155.2 Triticum dicoccoides | reverse complement strand
CGGGGGAGGCATGCATGCGTGTGCGCTGCGTCACCTCGTGTCTAAAGGCTACACAATACAGTCGAGTGGTGCCAAACCCAGTGAATAAAGGTTGCCAAGATACAGGCTGGTTCGCGGCCGTGGCGTTCGTCGCCATTGCTCTGAGTTCGTGCTCAAGTTGAGTTTTCTTGAGCGTGTGGTTCCGGGTTTGCGCCAGCAACCTTTAAGGCCAAGTATGACTATGAGGGTCAGTAGATATTTTGCCTGAAGATTTGAGCATGTCGTTCCTTCCACACAGTTTACATGTTATAGAAGGCTATAACCGTTTAAGATGTTCCGTCCTTGCATGAAAGCCGTCTGAGAAGGTTTCACTACATGGTCTGCGACCCCATTCAGACGGTTGGTCGCGACCTTGGTGAAAATCTTAAAGCTCACGTTTAATAAGCAAATCGGTCTATACTGTTGAATCCGATTGGCATCCTTTGTCTTTGGTAAAAGAATAATTTCACCAAAATTTATTCTGGAGATGTCTAGTCTATGAGCATCCAGTTTATTAAACAATTGAACTAGATCAGACTTTAACATATCCCAAAAAAATTGATAAAACTCCGCCGGAAAACTATCCGGTCCCGGAGATTTGTTATGATCCATTTGGAAAACCGCAGTCCGAATTTCCTCCTTAGTGAATGCAGAGGTTAGGAATTCATTTTCCGCAGCCGAAACTTGCTGAATGTCATGACAAAGAGACTCATCCAACTCCAACGTAGTTTCCGAGGACGGACCAAACAAGTCTTTATAGTATTTTGTAATAAAGTCCTTGAGCGGACCGTCCCCCTCAATGCGGCCCTCATCCTGATCTAGGGTGAAAATTCGTTTCTTTCTATGTCTACCATTGGCTAACATTTGGAAGTACTTCGTGTTGTCATCCCCAAGTACGAACGAGTCAGTCTTGCACCGTTGGTACCATTTGATCTCCTCTTCGCGTAAGAGGCGGGCTAGTTGCTCATTGAGGCGACCCCGCATCTCCTATCCTTTTCAACATCGTGGCTGATATGCTAGTTACTCTCATCGAGAGGGCCAAACTAGCTGGACAAATCACCGGGGTCATTCCTCATCTAGTAGAAGGAGGCCTCTCAATTTTGCAGTACGCGGGCGACACAATTCTGTTTTTGGATCACGACCTTGAAAAGGCCAGAAAACTCAAATTGGTATTATGTGCTTTTGAGGAGCTCTCGGGCCTGAAGATAAACTTTCATAAGAGTGAACTATTCTGTTTTGGCGAAGCCGCAGAAAATTCACAAGATTATGCGGAGATATTTGGATGCCATTTAGGCCAATTTCCGATTAGATATCTAGGTATTCCTATTCATTATCGGCGTTTGACAATCGCTGAATGGAAACATGTTGAAGAAAGACTGGAGAAACGGTTGGCGAGCTGGAAGGCCGAACTCCTGTCCTATGGGGGCCGACTAGTTCTTATCAACTCGGTACTTACCAACATGGTTCTTTATATGCTATCTTTTTTTCATCTGCCAAAAGGTGTTCTCCAACGCCTTGATTATTTTAGATCAAGGTTTTTTTGGCAGAGTGAAAATGAAAAAAAGAAATATCGCTTGGCTAGGTGGAATATTATATGTCGGCCCAAAAGTCAAGGGGGACTCGGAATCCAGGATCTTGAGATTAAAAACATTTCATTGCTCAGCAAATGGGTATACAGATTACTCACTGAGGATGGTGTTTGGCAGGAGATCATTCGTAATAAATATGTTGGGTCCAAAGCAATCTCCCAGGTTTACTGGAAACCAGGTGACTCTCATTTTTGGAGTGGGGTTATGAAAGCTAAGGAATTCTTCTTCCAATTTGGCACCTTCTTGTCAGGGATGGCTCCCAGATTCGATTCTGGGAAGACACCTGGCTAGGGACTACTCCTCTAAATGTGCAATACCCAAGCTTATATCGAATAGTTAGACATAAGTTTGTCACGATCAAGCAGATATTGGGACAAGTAAACCCGGATATTTCTTTTTGCAGAACGATTTCTGGACCTCGTTTGAATGCATGGAACGATCTGCTGACTCGTTTGGAAGTTGTCCAATTGTCGGCTGAATCGGACATCTTTAAATGGAACCTGCATCTGAACGGAAGATTTTCGGTTAAATCCATGTACGATGCACTGGTTCATAACGAGGTCCCAGCTGATAATAGAAAATTGTGGAAGCTTAAGATTCCTCTAAGAGTGAAGATTTCCTTTGGTTTCTCAACAAAGGAGTTATCTTAAGTAGGGATAATTTAGCTCGATGAAACTGGCAAGGCAGCAAAAAAATGTGTTTTTTGCAATCATAATGAATCCATTAAACACCTATTTTTTGATTGCAAATTCGCTAGATCGGTATGGGCAATAGTCCAAATTGATTCGAATCTATACCCTCCATGCAGCGTACGGAATATGTTCGGGAATTGGCT
The DNA here is from genome assembly GCF_002162155.2 of Triticum dicoccoides. Taxonomy (NCBI): domain Eukaryota; kingdom Viridiplantae; phylum Streptophyta; class Magnoliopsida; order Poales; family Poaceae; genus Triticum; species Triticum dicoccoides. The sequence goes on along the minus strand of NC_041385.1, from coordinate 790,885,442 downwards.
GAGGGGAATAGATAAACAATTTTCTACGCACATTCTTGCGGGGGCGGCTGCCTTATGTTGGGCGTTGTGGCTAACCAGGAATGATATTGTTTTTAATCATAAAAGTGTTTCATCTCCTATGCAGGTAATTCATATATGCTCGCGATGGCTCCGTATGTGGTCTATCCTGCAGAGGCCGGAGGACAGAGACTTATTTATGATGGCTTCTACCCGGTTGGAGTGCTCGGCCAGGGACATTTTCTACCCCCATGGATGGCGGTGTGACCTTTGGATAGGCCCAGCATCACCTTAGGCCTCTTTTATCTTTTTTCGCTACTGCTGGCGTTCCGCCTTTTTGTTTTGTTTTTTGGGATCTGGTATTTTGGCTGTGTGCATCTAGATATGCAGAGGCCGGGTTATCTTTGATGCGGTTGTATCAACTCGATAGTTCCATTCAATGAAAAGCCCTTTATCGAAAAAATAGAAGGCTATAACCTTGAGCATGGTTCTGGTTTTCAATGTAGGCTCTGAAATTTGAACACACCGTCTCCCACAAGCTTGGCACCTCAGTGTTATTTGTAGAGGCCAGGGTGAGTCGAGGACAATGGAGCAGACCATCATACTTGTGTAAGCCAGATCTCTTGGGAGAAAGCAAAATTAAGGCTCACGTATGATGCAGACTGCAGGACGTTGGTCACAAAATTAATGGATGGATAACTAATGTGCTCACCCAACCTTCCCCATCCTAAGGATGATCAGCCCTTATAAAAGAGCATGCCCGATGTCTGTGGCTGTATTGCACTTCTTTTAGCCTCTAGCTCTGTTATGAAGATAGCACAAGCATCCAAACGAAAATGAAGTGTGTAGAGGCTCCCGAGCGAGAGAGCAATGACAATTAAGATGGGTTGGAGCACTGCAATATGTTCGTGAATGGAAGGCATATGGAATTGCATAAACTGCAACAACCCTTTTCATTGAGGTGGGAAGGTTGCGGCAATATCAGAATCGCCGCACCATCGGATATTTAGCGGTACTAATTTAGCTCGAAAGGAGTCGAGGCTCTAGAGAAGGAGTGACAGGAGTGACAATTACGATGGTTTGTTATGCCGCAATATGACAATAAATGTGTACACACAGCTCAATGTTACTGATTTAAAACCAGACTTGGAGAAAATAGTGCATTATTGAGGTCACTAGAACAAATCTTATTCCATGCCGGTATTCACCATCCTGTCTTTCTCGTCTATGTCCCCATTTGCATCTGCTCAATATCCCTAGTCCATTCCTCGTTTCTTTGGGTTTTTAAAAAATAACACAAAAGAGTAAGTCCCAGGCGTACTGCAGGAGCCTGGACATTTCTATCATTTTGGTACTACCTAGTGTGACGTATATTTATAAAATAAAAAATCGATATAATTAACAAGTATTTTGTAAAAATTATGTTTTAAATGGAAATGGATACTGAATAAGTTGCCTCAAGAAAGTACACTAGTTTGCAGGAAGAAAATCCAAAATCTAGGTTGACTTTCTCTGAGCCATGGAGAGGCAATGCAACATGCATTTGGAAACAAGCTAATTTGAGAAACATCCTGATTTATTTTTTCAAATGCATGCTGAATTGTCTCTACATGACTTTGAAAAGCCATGTACTGTCATCGCAGGCAACTTTTCAGTACCCTTCTCCACTTGAAAACGGTAATGTTACCTTTGTAGTCCGAGTTGTGAAACTGGAAGTTGTGTTCGTGCTTTATTTCTAACCATTGGCATGTAGGTTTCCTAGGCAATTTAATATCTGACTATGTGCTCTAGTGAAAAATCTGAATCAGCTGTTCTATAACCTTCCAAATTTGCTTGTTTCCAAATGCATGTTGCATTGCCTCTCCATGAGTCTGAAATAGTCAACGTAGATTTTGGATTTTCTTCCCTAGTGCAAACTCTCTGTGTGTGTGTGTGTCGTAGTCAAAATAAGAAGTCGTCTTCTTATTTTGACTACGACATACACACACACACACACACACACACAAAGAGAGAGAGAGAGAGAGAGAGAGAGTAATACGTTTAAATTGAAAATACAATTCAAACCTACTGTTCGTCAATTGTGACACTAAAGACGAAATGAGAAAGCAGTAGGAGCCTCTTCTGTTGTAAAGTCTCCCAAAAAAGATGAAAGGACGGACTTCGAATGGAGAAGGGTGCTAAGAAGTTGCCTCAAAATAGTATAATGGCGTGTGGTTGGGAATAAAATCCAAAGTTTGTGGATAAGCTGATCAAAATTTTCACTAGACCACACAGTCATACGTCAAAATGCCTAGGAACAGTACATGCCAATAGTTTGAAATGTAAACATGAACAAAAGTTCCAGTTCAAGCTGACACGACGAAAGATTCATATCCAAGCCCTCCATCTTTCAAAGAATGCTGACCACAAGTTTGACCAAGTAGAATGGGACTGCTGCCAGACGCACCACACACCTTGGTGCCGTACAAACTTCTCTGTTTTCTCAGATACATAAACCATTGCAATGAAACACCATGATTTTGAAGTTTTTACTTTTTTATTCCATGCTAAGTTGCAATTTTGCAAATCCTATGGATGTGTGATGGTATGCTAAATAGGCTGCTACCCCATGACGCTGCTGAGTACCTTCAGGCAATACGCGCGTAGGGTTCTGGGCCGCCGGTTGACAGAGGCGGAATACGCACTTACTAGCTAAGCTAGCAAGCAGACAGCCTGGTGGAGGCTTTTGATATCTAGCTAGCTTAGCACGAGTCACTGGCTTGATTGTTTTAAACGCCGAAGCAAGGCACGCGAGAGTCGAGACTAGCACAGGAGAGATGACGCGTTATTGCAATTAGAATGGCCGTGTCAGTCCTATGTTTATTGCTTGATCTGGTGTTACAACGTAGAGGTACAGGGCTATTTAAGTAGAGGCTCTGAACACGTCAGCTCTCCCACAAGCCTATGAAATCAGTGTTCGGTGTAGACTGTAGAGGCAATGGTTAGCTGGAGAAAATGAGCAGAGCACACACGTGTAGCGATAATTCGATATCACCTTGGGGAAAGGCAGTTAAGGCTTAGGTACTACCACCGTGAGAGGCAGATTTCAGGACTCACAAAATTAATGGAAGGGTAACTGATGTGCTCACCAATCATCCTCCGTCTCAGCATGACCAGCACTTACAAAAGGAGGAGGTCCTGCGATCTGTATTCTACTTCTTGTAGCCTCTAGGAGTGTTATCAGGATAGTGTAGCGGCCAAACAAACACGGAAGGAGTCAAGGCTACCAAGCAAGAAAAATGTAGTGGCAATAAATCATGAGTTAGATCGATGCAATCTTTTGTGAAATACGATTGGGAGGCATATGGAAACACATGGTCTCGAACAATCACAAAGGACGTAGAATCAGGCCAAGTGAAAGTATTTCCGAGGAGGGAAGGCGGCAGCTGAAACTCTCAGAGACTCGCGGAGAAGATAAGGTCGCAGTACAGATCAGCCTCAACGATTCCACGACAATTGGAACAGGAAATGAAAAGGTGACAGGAGCAATTTCAGTTTATAAACACTGGATCGATCTTCCTCAGTTCCTGCTCAACCCCATGAAATGCAACCCATGCTGACCTCACGAAGACTTAGGTTCGTGCACATTTTCAAGAAGGACCAGCTGTCATGGTACACAAGCAAAGGTGGAGAATGGATACTTGGGGGTTACCTTGCTGCAGGCTGTGCGGGGTCACTGCACGTCTGAACCGTTTTGACACTACTGGGCAACCGCGGGTGGGAGTGGCGCTGATCTCACGCAGAGGTGTATGAGGCATCGAGGCAATGCAACATGATGGAGACAAAACGAACGGACATACAAGGCAAAAGGGCTGAATCAAACTACACTCATTTCAAGCATATACTGAAAAGGCGACAGATCGCTTTCTACCTCACTTCCTCCTCAGCCCCCGGAACTACAAGCCATGTTGACCCCGCAAACACCTAGGTAGGGTCCGTCTACGGTACAAAAGGAAAGCAAGAGGGAGAATGGTTCCATGTGGCCGTGGCCGGGCCAGAAGCCAACATGCGGTTGGTTGTTTATCATAGGTCTTAACAAATAAGACACAGAACCTGCAGTTCCACAACTGCAACCGCAACATTCAAAATGGCATAACTAAAATACTGCTTTCCGATCCAACACCCTAGTATCTGGATAAAATTCCACTTTCCAGCAACTAGTAATAAGTTGACACCATGATGGCGCTGACAATATACAGACTTGAGAACCTTCATGGCCATCGCTGACAAAAATCATTAACAAGTCCTCTCACCTCCCTATATATATCATCTAAGAAATAACACTTCTCTGTTTTCTTCAAATGTAGATACCAATGAATCAAACCACCATATGATGTAGAGGTTTTGATTTATAGTAGATGGTGAGTTGGTTTCAGTTTTGGATACTATTGATGGAAAAAGCACGTGCTTTGCCATTTATATTAGTAGGATAATGTTTCCAAACTAGCAAGGATAAAAAACGAAACATAGTTGAGAAAGAAATAGTTGTAGGCTACTCTCTTAACGCAAAGAGAGACAACTCATCATTTGGAATCTTGTAGGAGGTGGTATCACTCAAGATTTCAGTTTTTGGTAGATGCTTTGAACATACGACTTCCAGAAGCTTTGCGTGGAGAGCAGCGATAGAGATAGAGGGCGGCGATAGAGAGAAAGAGACATGCTCGATTGAAAAGCTCACCGAAACACGCTTGATTGCATGTCACATGCCTGATTATTTGGGCCCAAAGGGGTTGAATTGGGTTAAGCAAGTTTCCTCTCCCAGAAATATGAAAAAAGAGAACAACAAATTATGGAAGTTTACACACTACCAAGACGATTGATCAAAAATAAAACATAATAATTAAAAACTTAGCATCACCGTCACTAAGTTCTTAATACATAAATCTACTAATTATAGGTTCAGACATAGTTCAAAGGAGTATACACTTCTTCACCACCCGACGACCTAATTTTTGCACATAAAATTTCGAAAGCAATGGAAACTTTGGACCCTTGAATTCATAAAAAAAATCATGACCCCGGTTGCTCATCAGCGTGAGGTTTCGGTTCTACAAGGAAATTCCAACATCTCTGTCCTTCAACATCCTCATTTAGCACACAACTGAGAATTTCCCATCAGTTCTCCCAAATTACCTAAACCGACACTACGTCCGGGATTGGGGAACCTACATGGCATAGAATCAGGCCTTGCTGCATCTCCAACATCGCCTTGACATAAATCTGCCATGCAAAGAAGCACTTAGCATGTGTGACGCTCCTTAGAATTTAGCTAACATGCTCCTCAAGCATAGCAGGCGTCAACCGCAAGCATGCCTTATAAAGGTGGATCTTATCTCTTGTTGAAGCCATCCCACATCATAAACATGACCCCACCTCCTAAGCATGTAAAGCCCACTCCTGCTCGGCTGCTTGTTCCATTACGTACAAAAGAATGAAGGGGAGACTGGTGAGGCCAGGGAGGTGATGGCGGACCGGAGATGGACACACATTGCAATGGACTAGATGTCTATGGTGCATCGGCGGACTACCGGATGGAATGTAATTGACTGGATATTTTTTTTCAGGGATCCCTTTGTTTTTCTTTGACACACTTGACAAATTGGTCCCAAAGGCTCAAACAAGTTTATCTTCGGTGGATCCACATGGATTCGGTCTTTGTTCGAGTGTCTACAGCTTGGATCCTTTCGATCTAAGCTTCTATTCAACGGCGGCGGTTGATGTTCTGGTGCGCAGATCCCATAGGGCCTTAGCACGACGACTTCCCAACTATCCACTACAACAAGTTTTGTTCGGCCCTTGTGAGGGAGGGGCGATGACGGCGGCGCGCATTCCACTCGCTTCAGTGCTTGTAGTCGTCGCTAGTTAGTATACAGATTTGGATGTAGTTTTTATTATTTCTAATATTCGTTTTACTATCAAGATTGATGATGAATAGATTTGAAGTTTTATCGCAAGTCAAAGAAACAAAAAAAAAAGAAACAGAAAAGCTACAAATATGTAAATAGTAGTAGGCTACTACTCCCTCCGTTCCAAAATAGATGACCCAACTTTATACTAACTTTGTGAATATCTTCGTACAAACAGGGATGACACAACATTTTAATTCTAAAGGACACCTGTGAGGACTGGCAGGTGGTTTAGTTTCCGAGCATGGTATTCCCTGTCGCCAGGTCCAAATGTACTGTCTCCCATGGTCCCACCAGCTTGGATAATCAACATTGAGTATAGAGGGTGAGGCGAGACAGTGAAACAGAGCACACATTTGAAGCCAAACCACTTGAGGGAAACGGAAGTTAATGCTCGAGTATGAAGCAGCGTTCCAAGACATGGTCAAAAAGTTAATGGGTGAATATCTAATGTGCTCACCAACCTTTCTGAGTCAAAGCATGATCGGCACATATAAAGGAAACATTGATCTCTGTAGTCTCTTGTGGACAACTATGTTAACATGATAGTACGTACTAGCAGGCAAACGAACATCAATAGGTGTGAGTCTTCCGCGCCAGACCGAACTGTGACAATAAACAACTCAAGTTGCTATGAAATATGAATGGGAGACATATGAAAACACATCATCACCAGCAATAATATAGGAGTTCGAGAGAGGCGAGGGCGACGTATTTCCAAGGAGAGAATGCAGCAGCATCACCGATCTACTCGTGGAGGAGCAAACGTAAGATGACAGCGGTATGATCTGGCAAAAGTACTACATTGCTCCCAAGCGACATGCAGAAACTGAATCAGGAATAAGATCTTGCAGTACAGTAACAAAGAGAAAGAATGAGGACTAAAGAGTAGAGAGTGGCTGTTTTCAGATCCCATGTAGGTGTACCCTTCATTCTCACCATTCTGATAGCATCGAGATCCAAATATGCATAGAACTATGTCAACTACAGCTTTCTCCATATATTGCATCGCCGCATCAGGGCGGTGGTATAGAAAGAAAATGTGGTGGGTGGAACTGTGAGGTGGACACCAAGCAACTAAGGTGTTTGGTTTATGCCTTGGACAAAAATATTAAATAGCCAAAGTTTGGATTGAGGTTTTGTTTGTGCATAAGTTGGAACATTGGCAACGAATACAATTCACAGTTGACAAAAAAATATTGATATTTAAAGAAGTCAACAACCATCCTCCAAACAAAAACATTATTTATTGGGGTCATACAAAACATACTTGGCGACGTACACTTTGGTCAAAATCTGAACAAACCTAAAGGA
>NC_041385.1:790871484-790877874 GCF_002162155.2 Triticum dicoccoides | reverse complement strand
AAAAAAAAAAAAAAAAACTGGAAAGTCATCTCAAATCTGACAGGCACAATGGTTGTACACTTGTAGTTGGGAATCAAAACTAAAAGCTAGCTAGAATGAAATAATTTCTTAGACACAGTGACATCACAGAGGGAGGGGCAGCGTCGCCGGAGAAGAGCCTGAGCACGAGCTGCCGAACCGAGGTAGGTGGTGTGCATGAACACAAGGTGCTCGACGAAATGCAAGAGAACAAAAAAAGTGAAAAGAGAGGACAGGTTGACTGGTGGGGCCATCTTCCACCTCCACATATTGTCCACATAGGCATTCCAAATCAGAAAAACATGTGGGGCCATCCAGTCAGTTTTCCTGCTAGTCATGGCTCACAGCTCGTTTAGTGCAATCTGTTACTCACTTGCCACAGAGTTAGTTGTGTTTTGTTATTTTTGGCATAAACAGTGGTAAAGGAGTACCCTAGCCACAATGTGGTGGTTTCGCGCAATTTACTCATTTCACGAAGACCTTCAGCTAGGGTACATAACGAAATCAAAAGGGAGAATGGGGACCTTGGAATACCTCGCCGAAGGCTGCCCCATGTTTGGTCCTGAATTGCTACGCTACTCCTGGGCAACCACGGGTAGGGGGCTGGTCCAGTAGACAAAGCAAGAGTGGCAGGCGAAGGCAGTTGAGATTGGGCGGGGTGGTCTTCCATCGGGCCGGATGTTAGAGGCGAGATGAGCGGACAGTGGGACAGAGGGACAGAGAGACGAACAGGCTGGGCCAGAAGCAAGCCAAAATTTTGATTGAGTTTTTTTTTTCAAAAAATGAAAGAAGTATACCCTAAAAAAAGTATTGGTATGTCAAGGCATCTTCAATGTGGAACCATAAAACAGACACAATATCTGTTCATGAACAAGTCCACAAACAATGATACGGGAGGAGTCATCCAACTCTATCCATAAGTTGTCCTAACACGTTTCAAATGGAATTTGAACAACTAAACCAATTTCATTTAATCCAGGTGATTTTCATTTAACCCAGACCCAATTCATTACATTTTCAACTTATTTAGAGTAAGACATGGGACACGAATGTGCACACATGCTACACGGATGCCTCCATCTCGGTGTGTTTGGTTTATGCCTCAGACCAAAACACTAGGGAACCAAAATTTTGATAGGGATTTTGCTCGCACATAAGCTGGAACAATGACGAGTAAATAATAGAGTTAAAAGGAGTATCGCTATGCCTTAAAGGTCATAGCCATCCAAACAAAAACGCCTTTTTGAACACAGCAAACTTGTACACTTTGGTCACAATTTAAACATACCCGAGGACTCTTTGAAGGTGTTCGTCTCATCAGCGGCAGCAAATCCTGACCGGCAAAGCTGCGTCACAACCACAACGGCCTTTGTCTCCATCATAAGATGAAGGAGAGCCCACTTGTTTTAATCCATGAGGAAAACTAACTGGATAGTCATCTCATAATCTCACAACGTTTGTAGTTCGGAATAAAAACGAAAATTTAGCTAGCATGAGTGCATGACACTGTTTCAAAGACAATGACATGCATTTGGAAAACAAATTTTGGCACAATTCAGATTTTTTTTCTATAAGAATACATGGTTTTTTGATTCTTAGATATTAAAAGGTCTAGGCAAGGATTGAAGTCGTCAATTTGAGCCGAATCGATGGGGCCACAATTCATGGACGAATCACGCTAGTAGCCATGACTAGTCGAGGTTTCGGTAAAGGCAAAGTACTGACTCATAGACTATTCTTGACTAGTCGAGCAACTCATAATCATTTCATATAAGAAACCTACATGGCATTAGTTTGAACAAAGAAACAGAGCCTCCAATTCCGCAACTGCAACCGCGACATTCAAGATGGGATGACCAAAAGACAACTTTGCCGTACAACACCCTAGTATTAGCATACAATTGCATTATTCAGCATCTAGTTAGTCAACTCTATGATGGCGCTCACAATGTCACCATCCACAACCTTGAGTGCCTTCATGGCACTACTAGGAAAGGGCTTATAGGTGAACCCCAATTAGTGGCGGGCACGGCGGGGCACCCGCCACAGCTATTTTTGAAACAAAGTAGTGGCGGATGACACAACGCGACCGCCAGAGCTACTAGACTAGTAGTGGCGGGTGGCGTAAATTACCCGTCACAAATAAGCACCGCTGAGCATGGCCACGTAATGAATGTGGTCAGTGGTGGGTGTATAGAATAGCTCGCCACTGCTCGGGAAGGCAACACTGGGGGCACATTGTACTACTCGCCACAGTTTAGTGTCTGCAACTGGCACCGAAAAAAATAAAGATAAAATCTGTGACGGGTAACAGCAAGCAACCGCCACAACTAAGTTAGTTGTGTGGTCGTCCCCAAACCCAAGTTGTTGGTATTAGAGGTCAATTATATAGTCTCGCCTGTATATATTCTATTATTCTTTAGATTATTTTTGTTCGTACCGACTTCAATAATATGCTGTAGTATATGCCTTCAGTTAATTATAAGTATACATGCTAGAAGTGCTAACGTTTTGGCGAAGCGTTGATTCATTTCTGAAGCTAGGTTTAGTTTTTTATTTAGATTGATGAAAATGCCACAAAAATGGATAGATCGGATTTTTGTTAGGTTTTGTGTAGTTTATTTTGTTTTTACATAGATAGATGAATGCGATGGATGAAATCAGTCGCGAAGCTATGTTGTAAGCTGCACGAAAAGTAGAGTCTTTTAGCCCCCCAAACATCCATATTTATGCCCCCCCCCCCCCCACCCCCCCAAAAAAAGATATTGCCTAGGTCTCCTAGTGCATGAAGTGAAGTATCATTTTGCAAGCAAAACTTCAGAGGGTCCTATGTTTTGCCGGAATGTTGATTCATTTCCGTCCTCGCAAATTTCAGGCACTCGACATGTCCTCTTTTTAGCAAAGGTTATGCCGAAAATTCATCATGAATTGTGCTATAAAGTATGATATTTAAACTGGATACTTGACAAAAATATATGATAATGTATCCTGACAAGCACCTTGCGAATGCTTCAAGCTTTCGGTTGTTTGCAAACTTTGACGTGCCTTCAACAGGAAATGTCCGACGACAATGGGATCCCCGAGTGTGATTACTGCCCCCATGACGGGGGTATGTGCGATAGACCTCACCTGGAAAATGGTAGGCGCTTCATCTTCTTGCTGAAGGAGTGCTTCAAATACGAGACGATATATATGTAACGACGGCAAGTATTTCATTAAGCATATGGCTTGTGGTTTTTTTTAACGTGTTATTTTCATTTTTTTTGCATTTTGACTAGTGCATTTTCTGCTACGCAAGACCTTGTGTCTTAGACAAACTTGGTTTCAAAGGGAGCATACGGAGACGAAGAAAGCTTACCTCAAGACATGGTTTCACTTTTGAGGTTAAGCATTACAATGGAGTAAATGAATCCCATTTCGGTTGTTCAAATTAGAGAGCACTATGCAAGGCCTGCGGATTTGAGGAGGATATGAAAATAACCTTCGATATTGGTGGTAAAGATGATCCTGAAGATAATATTGAAATTTGGGTGCATGTGGACAGGATTCCAGTTCTACCTCTATGTGAGTTTATCAAAGTAATTTGTTAAATAATTTACATTGTTTACTTAAAAATTGTTGGTATTCATCCATGCTAAAGTTGTTTATTTTTAATTGATAACTTATTTCTTTGCTCCAAGAAATACAAGGAAGACAATAGAGAAGACATACTACACTTACGGCTCACAGCTAACTTGTGAGGAGAAAAAAATGTCTTGTCTTACTTATTAATGATGTTGAGACTTTTAAGATCAATTATCAAATTGGTAACAATTATACTGCATACCCGCATCTAGTCCACGTGTTGAACCATGGTAACATCTGTGCGCATAGCATGGTAATATTTTGTACTATTGTCTCACTAGTCATGCATTCTTCTTAAGCAAAACTACATTGCTAACTATATTACTGTTATTCTATTCAGCAGAAGCTCCCCGCGGGATGTTCTGCCTGACCTGACGTTTATGGAATGTAACATGAATATTGTTAGCTTACAACCAAGTCCACCGGTGTCTTTCTCTAGTGCATGCTTGATTTCTTCAACAAATGTACGCATCAACATCAAAGGATGGGCCAAAATAATGAATGCGTGCATACAACCAATTGGAGACAACATTGATGTGTGCAGGCCATGCATTGAAGACTGGTGGATCTCTATTCTCCGTTGCGGAGATGGAGGGATTTACATGTTTTATACAATTTTACCTAAGAGAGAGGAGTAGGTCATAGCCAGTACTTGTCATGTTCTTGAATGGTGAAGAGTTATTTACCTTGGATGATAACAATTGTCCACCGTTGTTTACCTTATCATGTGTCATGTGTTTTTTTCTTATTTGATTTGAACATTAATTATCTTTGTGTGCACTCCTGGCTATGCAAAATTGTAATTTGTAAATCAATCATGATGTATGAATATAGTATAATTCTTATATGATGTGTATGTATGTATGTATGTATATATGTATGAACACCTTGTATTACATGACCTGTGATGTCACATATTCGTAGAATAGTCTGTGTAATTAGCAGTGGCGGGCATCGAGAAGAACTGGCCACCTAGAGTGTGCACGGTTAGCGCCGTTAATGGTCATAACTAGTGGCGGGCCCAAGCGCATGCTCGCCACTGTTAGCCATGTATTGCCGGGCGGGCGCCCACCACTGGTGCCGTGTTAGCAGTGGCAGGAGGTCAGTGGCGGGTGCCCTTGAGAGCCTTGCCCATCGCTTCTGGGCTTTTTACGCCCTCCACTGCTATGTATTCCTGCAGTAGTGTGGCCTTTTATCTCGACAAGAAGTCATGTGTTATCACGATGTTGAGGTTTTCTTGTGCACCATGGTATAGGTTTCAGAGACAATTGATGTAACAAGCGGGTGCTTGTTCATTTATTATAGTAGGATAGGTTTAACAACCTAGCAAGGGCAAAAAAGGAATATATAGTTTGTAGAGCATAAACATAGTAGTACGATAATCTCTCAATGCAAATAGGGACAAAACTCATTTGCAATCTTGAAGGAGGTGGTAACATTGAAGATTCAAATATTTTGCACCTTGCACAAATTTCAAATGGTTTCCAAGGTCATAAAGTTGATCAGTATTCTGGTTTTCAGCACAGGCTCTAAACAAACGCCTCCTACAAGCTTGGCAAATCAGTGTTGAGTGTAGAGACCACGATGAGCTGGTGACAATGAAGCGGAGCAAACCGTGTATCCAATCCTCTTTGGAGAAAAGAAATTTAAGGCTTTGGTATGACACAGACTCTAGAACTTGATCACAAAATTAATGAATGCATAACTAATTTGCTCACCAACCTTCATCGGTCTAAGCATGACCGGAACTTATAAAGGAGGACGATGCATTGCATTGTAGTCTACTTGCTGCAACTTCCAGCTATGTTATCAGGATAGTACTAGCAGCCAAAGAAACACAATCAAGGTTGATGTTTCCAGACTAGAGACAGCGGTGACAATAAACACTGGGTTGGATCAACTCGATCCATTGAGACATATGAATGATAGGCATAAGGAAACACAACATCTCCAAAATTTGTATGGGGCTTAGAAGAAGGAAAAACTTAAGTATTTGCGAGGACAGAATGCAGCGGCTAATTTACACCTGCATAAGTGGAAAGGAAAGGCACGGTACATATTAGCCAAAAGTACTCCACAACTAATTAATTGACATGCAGGAGATGAAAAGGGGGCAAGAGAAAAGTTCAGTTTTCTCACGCCTTCCACTCCCTCCATCACAAGCATGTCGGAAGTGGAGGCGCATAGGGACAAAGGCGTGGGGAAGAAGAAGTTGCGTGGAACCCAGAGCCAGTAGAGGAGATCTAGCCATTGTACGCTGTGAGTGTATGACATTGGAGCCCACTGCCACTTGTCAAGCTATTACAAGCTAGTGCGAGGCACCGTCTACTGTTATCATGAATGAGAATTATGAATTGCCCATCTCTCCCTTCTCTGTCTCTCACCTACCGCGTCTCCTCCCTCAGCTCCTTCCTTCCCCCCAATCCAATCCCCTCATGTTCGACCCACCTCCCCTGATTCAGAGCTCTGTGATACCCACTATCATATTTTATAGTGGACAGAAGTCGGTTAACATATGGTGGAACACTAGTAGAAAAAGGACCTATTGTCCCGGTTCGTGAGGGTCGTTTGTCCCGGTTTTTGAACCAGGTCTAAAGTGTCGGTACTAATGCCCTAAACCTTTAGTCCCGGTTCTTGCATAAACCGGGACAGATGGGCCTCCACGTGGCCAGTGCGGCGAGCCCAGGCAGGAGGCCCTTTGGTCCCGGTTGGTGGCACCAACCGGGACCAATAGACATCCACGCGTCA
>NC_041385.1:790868471-790871336 GCF_002162155.2 Triticum dicoccoides | reverse complement strand
TTGGGGGTTTTGGGGGGTTAATTTAGGTGTTTCATATATTGCGTTAGCTAGCTAATTAATAGAGAGAAGTATCCTCTGATGACCCACAAGTATAGGGGATCTATCGTAGTCCGTTCGATAAGTAAGAGTGTCGAACCCAACGAGGAAAAGAAGAAAATGATAAGCGGTTTTCAGCAAGGTATTCTCTGCAAGTACTGAAATAAGTGGTAACAGATCACTACTAGGGAAAAGCCTATACGCAGAATCTTAGCAGCAAAGCGGCTCAAAAAGGAGCGCTGCTGCTAATTAGTAGTAGCGCGCGTGCGGGAAACACGCTGCTGATAAGTTTTTAGCAGTAGCGCGCTCGGTGTAAACCGCGCTGCTACAAATATCGACCGGCGGTGTTCACCTAACTCCATTTAGCAGTAGCGCGGTGGCGCGAACCGCGCTACTGCTACGGATGTAGTAGTAGCGCGCTTTTTCTGAGATCACTGCTGCTAAATTTCAAATTGGCACACTTTTTTGTCCCTGTTAGCAGCAGCGCCGTCGCCCAAAGCGCGCTGCTGCTAATTCCTTAGAGATGACTTCTTTCGCATCCAAAGCGACATTGCGACGATCATCATGAAAGAAGTCGTCGATGAGAAGGGGATTTTCCACCACGACCCTATATCGCGAGCTGACGTCCGAACTCGCATAGGCATGCAACGTATAGACCTCACGCTGTTCAAGAAGCTAGGGTTCGTCCTCGATGATATGGAAGGATGGAACTTCTAGTGATTTATGATGCCGATGATGATGATATGTGTCGGTTGAACTTGTATACTTTTTGTAGCGATGAAACTTTGTGATGTCCATGGTCCCTGCCGAACTTGCGTAATGCTACTTCGTTAGTTTGCATATGATGACCTGCGTACCTCTAGTTAATCAATTTGCGTACTATATGTTGCATCTAGTTGCTAACCCTTTCTTTTTTGGTGTTTCTCTAGTATATTTTGTTGCATATATATGATTGTACATCCTCTTCATGAACATGCATATCTAACAGGTACCTAGTTTCTTGATGGCGAGATGGAATTGATATGCCGTGTACAAAGGGAAGGTTCCGGGGGCGTACAACGAGTGACATGAGTGTCAGGTGCAAGTGAATGGGTTCACGGGCGCCAGCCATAAAGGCTTCAAAAGCAGACAAGAAGGAGAAGCTAGTTACTTGAGGTTCACGCTAGCGCGAGAGAGGACTCGTAACCGCCACCTCATGTACTGCATAGTTCCGCTCTCACTCATAGTGATAGCACTTCTTGTGTATACCTTTGTTTAGATGGATGATGTTGTTGTAGTTGCAAGTATTTGAGACTTGCATGTATCGCTATTTTCGAGATGATGACAAGATATCACTTTGTGTTGGATGATGATTATGATGAGACTATTTGTATGTACATGCTATGATTACATTTGTGGTCTCGCAGGCATTTGTATGTGCATCATGATGACATTTCTATGTGCTAAAGATTCTTCTATAAAGCCTGTTCAAATACAAAACAAATATGCAAAAAAAAACTACTTACATTAGCAGTAGCGGGTGTATAAAAGTTAGCAGCAGCGCCGCGATAGCAGTAGCGCGTCCAGGCAAAGCGCGCTAGAGATACTAGCAGTAGCGAGCTTCTGCTAACAGCGCTGCTTGCTGCTACACTTGTGTAGCAGTAGCGCCGGTGAGCACGCGCTACTGATATGTGTTAGCTTTAGCGCCTTATTAGTAGCGCCTATCCCCGCGCCACTGATACATCTAAAATCCGCGCTGCTGCTAGCCTTTTCCCTAGTAGTGGATAGTTTTGTGATAAGATAAATTGTAACGAGCAACAAATAACAAAGGTAAATAAAGTGCAGCAAGGTGGCCCAATCCTTTTTGTAGAAAAGGACAAGCCTGGACAAACTCTTATAATAGGAAAAGCGCTCCCGAGGACACATGGGAATATCGTCAAGCTATTTTTCATCACCCTCATATGATTCGCGTTCGGTACTTTGATAATTTGATATGTGGGTGGACCGGTGCTTGGGTGCTGTTCTTACTTGAACAAGCATCCCACTTATGATTAACATGTATTGCAAGCATCCGCAACTACAACAAAAGTATTAAGGTAAACCTAACCATAGCATGAAACATATGGATCCAAATCAGACCCTTACGAAGCAACGCATAAACTAGGGTTTAAGCTTCTGTCACTCTAGCAACCCATCATCTACTTATTACTTCCCAATGCCTTCCTATAGGCCCAAATAATGGTGAAGTGTTATGTAGTCGACGTTCACATAACACCACTAGAGGCTAGACAACATACATCTTATCAAAATATCGAACGAATACCAAATTCACATGACTACTAATAGCAAGACTTCTCCCTTGTCCTCAGGAACAAACGTAACTACTCACAAAGCATATTCATGTTCATAATCAGAGGGGTAATAATGTGCATAAAGGATCTGAACATATGATCTTCCACCAACTAAACCAACTAGCATTAACTACAAGGAGTAATCAACACTACTAGCAACCTACTAGCACCAATCCCGGACTTGGACACAAGAATTCGATACAAGAGATGAACTAGGGTTTGGACATGAGATGGTGCTGGTGAAGATGTTGATGGAGATTGCCCTCTCCCGATGAGAGGAGCATTGGTGATGACGATGGTGATGATTTCCCGCTCCCGGAGGGAAGTGTCCCCGGCAGAACAGCTCTGCCGGAGCCCTAGATTGGTTCCGCCAAGGTTCCGCCTCGTGGCGGCGGAGTCTCATCCCGAAAGGTTGCTTCTGGTTTTTTTCTCATAGAAAGACTTCATATAGGAGAAGATGGGCATCAGAGAGCCACCAGGGGGCCCACGAGGTAGGGGG
>NC_041385.1:790853427-790868128 GCF_002162155.2 Triticum dicoccoides | reverse complement strand
GCCCCCCGCCCTCGTGAGCAGGGTGTGGGCCCCCTGACCTTCATCTTTGGTGACGATTTTTCTTTATTTATTTTAAGATATTCCGTGGAGTTTCAGGACTTTTGGAGTTGCGCAGAATAGGCCTCCAATATTTGCTCCTTTTCCAGCCCAGAATTCCAGCTACCGGGATTCTCCCTCTTCGTGTAAACCTTGTAAAATAAGAGAGAGTAGCCATAAGTATTGTGACATAACGTGAAATAACAGCTCATAATGCAATAAATATTGATATAAAAGCATGATGCAAAATGGACGTATCAACTCCCCCAAGCTTAGACCTCGCTTGTCCTCAAGCGAAAAGCCGATAACAATAAATATGTCCTCATGTTTAGAGGTAGAGGCGTCGATAAAAATAAAATACGGGCATGAATGCATCATGATTATTTCCATAACAGCAACATGTAGAGATTTTGTCATATGATTACTTATGTTCCAGTGATGATCTTTTCACAAAGCAAAAAGTATGAATCAGAAACCTTATTGAGCACCAACAAATTATAGTCTTTGTCATTGAAGCAATTGCAATTTATCATAACATCGGAAAGAGTCTATGTCAGAGCTTAAAAGCAAGTCCACATACTCAACTATCACTTAGTCCTTCATAATTGCTAACACTCACGCGATACTTGTGGTTATGGAATTTTAATCGGACACAGAGAAAGATAGGGGCTTATAGTTTTGCTCCACAACCTTTTACCTCAAGGGTAATGTCAACAATAATAATTCATGCTCCCCTACATCCAATTAGATATATATATCACACTCTTTCCAACATGCTGAGCTTGCCAAAGGATAAAATGAAAAATGAAAGGTGAAGATCACCGTGACTCTTGCATAAGGTAGAGGATAATAATAAAAGATAGGCCCTTCGCAGAGGAAAGCAGAGGTTGTCATGCGCGTTTAGGGTTGATGCACAAAATCTTAATGCAAAAGAACGTCACCTATATTGCCCCTTGTATGTGGACCTTTATTATGCAGTCCGTCGCTTTTATTATGTCCACAACAAGTTCGTACGAAGCTTATTTTCTCTGCACTAATAAGTCATGCATATTTCGAGAGCAATTTCTATTGCTTGCACCGATGAAAACTTACTTGAAGGATCTTACTCAATCCATAGGTAGATATGGTGGACTCTCATGGCAAAACTGATTTAAGGGTATTTGGAAGCACAAGTAGTATTTCTACTTGGTGCTGAGAATTTGGCTAGCATGAGGGGGACATGCAAGCTCAACACGTTAGAGGATCCATGACAACATACTTTATCTCAGATATAAGAAAACATAACTCATTATGTTGTCTTCCTTGTCCAACCTCAACTCTTTAGCATGTCATATTTTAATGAGTGCTCCCACTCATAAAAGATGTCAATGATAATATATCTATATGTGAAACCTCTCTTTCCTTATTACTTCCTATTAATTGCAACGATGACCAAAGCTATATTTGCCAACTCCCAACAACTTTTAATCATCATACTCTCTCTATGTGAAGTCATTACTTTCAATAAGATCAATATGTACTCTTTGATTCTTTTTATTCTTTTCTTCTATTCACCCAAGATCATGGCAAAATAATCAAGCCCTTGACTCAACACTAATCTTTATTATATAGCTCACGGACTCGATTACAAAGAAGGATCGTAAAGCAAAACTCAGAACTAGATCATGCCATGACTTTATTATACTAAATCAAGATACTACTAATAGGATCGAACTAAGAAAAACAGTAAAGATAGGAGTTGTGATGGTGATACGATACCAGAGCACCTCCCCCAAGCTTGGCAGTTTCCAAGGGGAGTGCCCATACCCATGTGATTAAGTCTCCTTCTTTGTTGTTGGTTTAATATTCTTGGCGATGATTCCCCTCAAGATACGGTTCTCCTCCTCGAGTTTATTGACTTGCTGCTTGATGTCCATTATTTCCTTGCGAAGCTTTCCTGTGACGGCTAAAGCTCCTTCTACCCAAGGGTGTTTCATAGCTGCGGGAGAACAAGAGACACTCCTCCTCATATTTTCATAAGAAAGAAATCTAACATTGGAAGGGATAACCGAGTTTGGAATAGCTGAGCTCTGTAGTTCCCCCATAGTAAACCCAGTTCGGAGGCGAGAGGTGACTTCTTGATCTTCCATGGCATCTACCCTCATCAGGTCAGCCTCCATCTCTACCTCCGTTGTTGGCCCAAGGTGGTCAGCGTCGCTGTTTGCCCTTGGTTCCGGTGCCGGGTTAGATACCCGGCTCTCCCCGACTGACTCTTGAGAAGACATCTTGCTCAAATCTACAGCAGCAACAGCTCGAAACGAAAACAAAGGATATTTGTGTGATACGAGAGTCAAAACCTTCGGGAGTATGTATAATGAATTTTTACCAACCAAAATACGTATCATGCAAGAAAACGGAGTCCGGAGGGCACACGAGGTGCTCACGAGGTAGGGGGCGCGCCCAGGGGGGTAGGGTGCACCCTCCACCCTCGTGGAGGCCTCGTGTCCTTCCCAGACTGCCACTTATTTTTCTATTTTTCTAAATATTCCAAAACGAAGAAATATTGCCTTAAAAATTGTTTTGGAGTTGGTTTACTTACCGTACCACATACCTATTCCTTTTCGGAGTCTGAAGCGGGCTGGAAAGTGTCCCTTATGTATTCCTCCGGGGTTACGGTTTCAATAATATTGGTTTCAACATTTATAGGATTACCTGAGATATAGTGTTTGATCCTTTGACCGTTTACCACCTTCGGATTTGTGCCTTCGAAGTTGTTGATTTTTATGGCACCGGAACGATAAACCTCCTCGATAACGTAGGGACCTTCCCATTTAGAGAGAAGTTTTCCTGCAAAAAATCTTAAGCGAGAGTTGTATAGCAATACATAATCACCTACATTAAACTCACGCTTTTGTATCCTTTTGTCATGCCATCTTTTAACTTTTTCTTTAAACAACTTGGCATTTTCATAAGCTTGGGTTCTCCATTCATCAAGAGAGCTAATATCAAATAACCTCTTCTCACCGGCAAGTTTGAAATCATAGTTGAGCTCTTTAATAGCCCAATATGCCTTATGTTCTAGTTCGAGAGGTAAGTGACATGCTTTTCCATAAACCATTTTATACGGGGACATACCCATAGGATTCTTATATGCAGTTCTATAGGACCATAATGCGTCGTCCAGTTTCTTAGACCAATATTTTCTAGACCTATTGACAGTTTTTTGCAAAATTAATTTGAGCTCTCTATTGCTCAATTCTACTTGACCACTACACTACGGGTGATAAAGAGATGCAATCCTATGATTAACGTCATATTTAGCAAGCATTTTACAGAAAGCACCATGAATAAAATGTTAACCACCATCACTCATAAGATATCTAGGGACTCCAAACCTCGGAAAAATAACTTCCTGAAGCATTTTAATAGAAGTGTTATGATCAGCACTACTAGTTGGAATAGCTTCTACCCACCTAGTAACGTAGTCAACAACAACTAAAATATGTGTGTATCCATTAGAGGCAGGAAAAGGTCCCATATAATCAAAGCCCCAAACATCAAATGGTTCAATAACAAGTGAATAATTCATAGGCATTTCTTGACGTCTACTAATATTACCAATTCTTTGACATTCATCGCAAGACAAGACAAACTTACGGGCATCCTTGAAGAGAGTGGGCCAATAAAATCCGGATTGCAATACCTTATGTGCAGTTCTATCTCCAGCATGGTGTCCTCCATAAGCTTCGGAGTGACACTTGCGTAGGATCTGTTCCTATTCATGCTCAGGTACACAACGTCTAATAACACCATCTACTCCTTCTTTATAAAGATGTGGGTCATCCCAAAAGTAATGTCGCAAATCATAGAAAAACTTTTTCTTTTGTTGGTATGTGAAGCTAGGTGGTATAAATTTAGCAACAATATAATTAGCATAATCAGCATACCAAGGAGTGCTATGAGAAGTGCTTATGACATTTAATTGCTCGTTAGGGAAGCTATCATCAATAGGTAGTGGGTCATCAAGAACATTCTCTAATTAACCTAGATAAGTTGTCTGCAACGGGGTTCTCATCTCCCTTTCTATCAACAATATGGAAATCAAATTCTTGTAGCAAGAGAACCCATCTAATAAGTCTAGGTTTTGCATCCTTCTTTTCCATAAGATATTTAATAGCACCATGATCAGTGTGAATAGTTACTTTAGAATCAACAATATAGGGTCTGAATTTATCACAAGCAAATACAACTGCTAAAAGTTCCTTTTCGGTAGTAGCATAATTTCTTTGAGCATTATCTAGAGTCTTACTATCATAATGAATAACATTTAATTTCTTATCAACTCTTTGCCCTAGAACAGTGCCTACATCATAATCACTAGCATCACACATAATTTCAAAGGGTAAATTCCAATCCGGTTGCTGAACAACAGGTGCAGAGACTAATGCTTTCTTAAGTATTTCAAATGCTTCTACACAATCATCATCAAAGACAAATGGTGCATCTTTTTGTAATAAATTAGTCAGAGGCTGAGAAATTTTTGAGAAGTCCTTAATGAACCTCCAATAAAATCCGGCGTGACCAAGAAAACTTCTTATACCATTGATGTCCTTGGGACATGGCATCTTTTCAATAGCATCAACTTTGGCTTTATCAACTTCAATACCTCTTTCAGAAACTTTGTGTCACATCCCTAGTTTTGGTATGCTCAAGGCTAGCTAGTCATGTGTGCATCATGTTTAAATTTCGTTTAATTTTGAAATGAGGATTTGTGAAACCCTCAGCATCATCTCTGGAAATGACCTAGATAAAAATTGCTCCAAAAGGTCCAAGAAAATGCTCATGTTGCTCTCTGAAAATATTGGACAGAGATAAAAATCAAACCAATATTTTTAATGAGCTCATAAGTATTTATTTTGGGAATTTGGATTAATCCAGTAATTATTTTGCTTTGGATATATATATGTTATATATATAATATATGTCCAATAATTATGCTAGTGGCTGAGGAGCTCTGGAATTATATAACTAGCTCCTACAAAAATTGGCATAAAAAGATAAAATGATTTAGCATTTTTGTTAAATCAAAAAAAATGTCAGAAATAGAAAAGAAAAAGAATGGGAAAACCTTACCTGGGCTTCTTACTTGGCGCCTCTGGCCGGCCCGTTCCAGTTCTGGCCCAGCCCACCAGGGGCATAGCCGTCTTCCTCCTCTTGCCAGTAGGCAGAGGGGAAGCGGTGCCCGACGCCACGCGCGCCGGCACGCAGCTGCTTGCCTGGCCGCTCCAGGCCCTTCTCCTCACGCCAGACGACGCCACGCGCCCCGCCGAACTCACTCACTCTCCCCAGTCCTCTCCCCTCCTCCCCCTCGCTCCCTCTCTCGCGGCCGAAATCGCCATCGCCGCCGTCCACAGCCACCGTGGCCTCGGCCACTGCCGCACCTCCCCGACACACTCCCAAGCTCCGCCGCCACCCCCTCTACCTCCTCGTCGAGCCACGCACCTCCAGACGGCCTCCATCGTCGTCACCGTCGTCTCTTCACCGCCGGCCGCCGTGGATTCCCATCGCCGCTCCGTTGACCATAGCGCGTCCCCGAGCTCGCCGTCAAGCCCATCGAGATCGCTGTGAGCTGCTGCTCCTCCTCCCCCTCTCTGTTCTCGCCCTCGCACACCGCAGCCGCATCCCCGCTCGCGCCCGACTCCGGCCGCCGCCGCGAGCTCTGCTCCGGCGAGCTCCGCCGTTCCCACGGCCTTCCCTGAGCGCGGCTGGATGCGCCCATGCACGGGCTACCCGCTGGTGGCCTTCGTGTGCCAAACCGTGGCCTCCAGCTCGCTCCGGCAAACTTCCGCCGTGGCTCGAGGTCGTCACCGGCAAAACTCCGGCGACTGATGTGGCGCGTGATTAGCTGCTAACCTCGCCGCTTATTTAACACCCTGACACTGACCCGTGGGCCACAGCGCCACTAATCCTATAATTAGGATAATCTAACCCCCTGTTTAACCCGTGTCACTGACGTGTAGGCCCCACACGTCAGGTTTGACCAGTCAGCGTTGTTGACTTGCTGACGCAAGCATGACGCAATGCTGACGCAGTTATTCATTTTCTGGTATTAAATTAAATCAGGAAATTCCAGAAAATGTTTCAAACTTCAAAAAATCATAGAAATTCAACCGTAACTCAGATTGAAATAATTTATTTATGAAAAATTATCAGAAAAATGCAATCTTTCCATCTGTACCAGTTTCATGCATGAAAAACCAACCTAAACCTGATGTATAGGTGAAAACGTGTAAATGGCATATATAAGAGCTTAACTTGGAGTTGCATTTGAACTCTTGGTTCAAATGAACTTCAACCAAATGGAAGCTAGTTGCATTAGCTAAAACAGCATCACATCTACATGCCATGTTCATGCATCATATTGTTGCATATGCTTGTGTATTGATTGTCGACACCGTTCCTTCTCGATAGGTCCTACTCCGGAGACCGTTCCAGAGTACCTGTCTGAGGAGCAGTGCCCCCTCTGTTGATCTACTAGGCAAGCAAACCCCCTTGTTCATTCCTATAAAATCCTACTCTCTCGCTCCTGCTCTTTGTTATTGCATTAGGACAACAACGATTCATCTGCTACTTTGTGCTGCGGTAGTTGAACCCATTCCTCTGCATGACCTGTCATTGCCACAGTAAATAGTTGAAACCCACTAGCATGTGTAGGAGTTGATTGAAGCCACTGATGTGTTCCTACCATGCTATGCCTACTATAGCTTAGAGTTGTGTCAGGTCTGATTCATTGGGAATGAATTGGAGTGCAGTGCTCTTGTTCTGATGCTGAGAGTGAAGTGTGTGAACACGATTTGGTAAAGGTAGCGGTGAGAGGCCATGTAGGAGTACATGGTGGGTTGTCTTACTGGAACCGTCCTTAAGCACTGAGTTCTATGTATGTTGTCCAATGACTCGATACTACCACACATTGGGATCCTTAATTGACTCTCTCGACTTATTAACCGACTTGATATCTGTCCAGGAGTCGCAACTAGTTTCTGGTGTTTGTAGGTAGTGTTAGTAGTCTACCAAGTGGCACTCGGCCAGGTGGGCTTGGGACAGACTAGGCACAAGTGGCACGGTGTACCAAGCGTAGATCCATCCGGCGAGGTGGGCTTGGGAACCCTGCACACATCGTTTGGGGCCGTGAGTGAAACCCCGTCCGGATCTCCTTGCGGATGGAACCCGAATAGGCGATAAACCTGGATTAGAGTCTTGTGTGGTTAGTCAGGTCGTGGCCGACACCCTCGCCAGGCTTCCGCTTGAAGGTTGCTGAGATACATGACGTGTACATGGCGGTAAGTGGCGGGAGCGTGTGTGAAGAAGTACACCCCTGCAGGGTTAACATGATCTATTCGAATAGCCGGGTCCGCGGTTATGGACTTCTTGGATTCTTACATGGTACATAGATAACTTGAAGTGGATACTATAAAATGCTCAAGACAAGTGTGAGTGCTATGGATGGCCTTCTCGTAGGGAGACGGGGATGAATCCATAGTAGTGTATTGTGTGGTGATTAGTGGACTCGTGTGCGCCGTATCACCTCAAAGAAGTTCTGGTAGTCGTAGAATAGGATAGCCACAGAGTCAAAGCTGGCTTGCTGCAACTAAACCCCACATTACCCTCTTGATACAAATGCATGTATGATAGGATCTGATGTAAGTCTTGCTGAGTACCTTTGTACTCATGTTGCTTTATTTATGTTTTTGCAGCCGAGACTTCGGTCTTACTAGTGTTCTCGTGGACTTCGACAAGTAGCTTGTACCTCAGCTACGATCTTGACCGGATATTGTAGTTAGTCAGGCTCTTCAGCCTTTTTCATTTGTAGATGTCTGTACCCAGACATGTAATGCTTCCGCTTGTTGCTTGTATGCTCTATATGATGGGTCTTGTGACCCCTGTTTGCAATAAATGCTATGATGGCTCTTTGAGCCTTATCTATATGAGTTGTTGAGTTATGCTGTGATGCCATGTTGTACAACACATGCTTGCATATTATGCGTACGTGTAATGTGTATTGCTATGTGTGGGATCTGACTATCTAGTTGTTTATCCTTAGTAGCCTCTCTTACCGGGAAATGTCTCCTAGTGCTTCCACCAAGCCCTGGTAGCTTGCTACTACTCCGGAACACTTAGGTTGGCCGACATGTGTCCTTCTTCGTTCCTGTGTCTGTCCCTTCGGGGAAATGTCACGCGGTGTCTACCGGAGTCCTGTTAGCCTGCTACAGCCCGGATTCACTCGCTGATGACCGACACGTTCGATGCTGGGTCATGTATGCCTGTCCCTGTAAGTTAGTGCCACTTTGGGTTCAGGACTAGCCATGTCAGCCCGGGTTCTTTGTCATATGGATGCTAGCGACATTATCATATACGTGTGCCAAAAGGCGCAAACGGTCCCGGGCATGGTAAGGCGACACCCGTGGGAATACCGTGCATGAGGCCGCAAAGTGATATGAAGTGTTACATGCTAGATCAGTGTGGCATAGAATCGGGGTCCTGACACTTTGTGCCCCAAGACAATACCTTCATTAACCATAAAGTGGCACTTTTGCCAGTTCAAGACAAGATTAGTTTCTTCACATCTCTGCAAAATTCGATCAAGATTGCTCAAGCAATCATCAAAAGAGGAACCATAGACGGAGAAATCGTATGTAAACCTCACAATTTTTTTCACAAAAGTTAGAGAATATAGCCATCATGCATCTTTGAAAGGTAGCAGGTGCATTACATAAACCAAAAGGCATACGTCTATAAGCAAAAGTAACAAAAGGGCAAGTAAAAGTAGTCTTTGATTGATCTTTAGCCGACACAGGTATTTGAGAGAAACCAGAATAACCATCTAGGAAGCAATAATGTGTATGTTTGCATAATCTTTCCAGCATTTGATCAATAAAAGGTAAGGGGTAATGATCCTTCTTAGTAGCTTTATTTAATTTGCGGAAATCCTGTGATAATTCTTTGCGGGATCAACTCATCTTTATCATTAGGGACAACAGTAATACCTCCCTTCTTAGGGACACAATGGACATGACTTACCCATTGACTATCAGCAACGGGATAAATTATACCTGCCTCCAGAAGCTTGAGTATTGATTTTCTTACCACTTCTTTCATTTTAGGATTCCGACGTCGTTGAGGATCACAAACTGGTTTGGCATCCGCTTCCAAATCTATTTTCTGTTGACATAGCGTGGGACCAATGCCCTTAAGATCATCAAGAGTATATACAATAGCGGCACGGTGCTTCTTCTGAGTTTTCAATAATCTTTCTTCTTCATGCTCTGAAAGGTTAGCACTAATAATAACAAGATATATTTTCTTTTCATCAAGATAAGCATATTTAAGATTATAACGCAATGGTTTAAGCTCAAACATGGGATCACCCTTGGGTGGAGGAGGATCCCCTAGTATTTCAACAGGCAAATTATGTTGCAGGATAGGTTCCTGTTTAAAGAATACTTCATCTATTTCCCTTCTTTTATTCATGAACATATCATTTTCATGGTCTAGCAAATACTGTTCTAAAGGATCACTAGGAGGTACAGCAATAGAAGCAAGACCAATAATTTCATCCTTACTAGGCGATTATTCCTCTCGATGTTGTTTACTAAATTTAGAGAAATTAAACTCATGAACCATATCATCCAAGCCAATAGTAACAACATTTTTTTCGCAGTCTATCTTAGCATTAATAGTACTCAACAAGGGTCTACAAAATATAATGGGACGAAAGCTATCTTGTGGAGAACCAAGAACAAGAAAATTAGTGGGATATTTGGTTTTTCCACACAAGATTTCAACATCTCTAACAATTCCCACTGGTGAAATAGTATCTCTATTGGCAAGTTTAATTGTGACATCAATTTCTTCTAACTCAGCAGGTGCAGTATCATGCATAATTTCTCTGTATAATTCAATGGGTATTACACTAGCACTAGCACCCATATCACATAAGCCATGATAACAATGATCTCCTATTTAACAGAGATAACAGGCACTCCTACCGCAGGTCTATGTTTATCTCTAGCACAAGGTTTAGCAATTCTAGCAGTTTCACCCTGGAATTGAATAACATGCCCATCGATATTATCAGATAAGAGATATTTAACAATAGCAATATTGGGTTCTACTTTGACTTGCTCAGGAGGTGTATACGTTCTAATATTGCTTTTAGGAACCACAGCTGAAGCTTTAGCATGATCCTTCATTCTAACAGGGAAAGGCGGTTTCTCAACATAAGAAGTGGGAACAATAGGATCATTATAAGTGACAGTCTTTTCTTCAACATTAATAGGTACAGATACTTTTACTTCTACGGGAGGATGATATTTAAATCATTTCTCCTTGGGGAGATCAACATAAGTAGCAAAGGATTCACAGAAAGAAGCTACATCTCAGAGTCAAGTCCATATTTAGTGCTAAACTTACGGAAAATACCGGTATCCATAAAAGATTTAACACAATCAAAATTAGGTGTCATACCTGACTCCTTACCTTCGTCGAGGTCCCAATCTTCAGAGTTGCGTTTAACTCTATCCAATAAATTCCATTTAAATTTGATAGTCTTCATCATAAAAGAGCCAGCACAAGAATTATCGAGCATGGTGCGATTGTTATCAGGAAGCCAAGCATAAAAACTTTGCATAATTACTTCTCTCGAGAGCTCATGATTGGGGCATGAATATAACATTGATTTATGCCTCCCCCAAGCTTGAGTGATGCTTTCTCCTTCGCGAGGCCAAAAATTATATATATAATTGCGATCACGATGAACAAGATGCATAGGGTAATACTTTTGATGAAATTCCAATTTCAATCATTTATAGTTCCATGATCTCATATCATCACATAGCCTGTACCATGTCAATGCGTCTCCCTTCAAAGATAAAGGGAAGGCCTTCTTCTTAACAACATCATCGGGTATACCTGCAAGCTTAAATAGTCCACAAACGTCATCCACATAGCGTAGATGTTCATCAGGATGCTTTGTCCCATCTCCTGTAAAAGTGTTAGCTAGAAGTTTTTCCATCATACCTGAAGGAATTTCAAAAGGAGTTTCATTTTCAATAGGTTCAGTAGGTTGAGTAGGTTGAGGAGCAACTCTTTGCTCTACTGGACGGGGTGAAGATACCCCGAACAAGCCCCTCAGAGAATTACTTTCCATAGTAACAAGTGACAGAAAATTTTAGCACACTAAATAAATTTTTCCTTGCCAAATTCCACCTACCAAAGGCGCTTCACTCCCCGGCAACAGCGCCAGAAAGGAGTCTTGATGACCCACAAGTATAGGGTATCTATCGTAGTCCTTTCGATAAGTAAGAGTGTCGAACCCAACGAAGAGCAGAAGGAAATCATAAGCGGTTTTCAGCAAGGTATTCTCTGCAAGTACTGAAATAAGTGGTAACAGATAGTTTTGTGATAAGATAAATTGTAACGAGCAACAAATAACAAAAGTAAATAAAGTGCATCAAGGTGGCCCAATCCTTTTTGTAGCAAAGGACAAGCCTGGACAAACTCTTATAATAGGAAAAGCGCTCCCGAGGACACATGGGAATGTCGGTCAAGCTAGTTTTCATCACGCTCATATGAATCGCATTTGGTACTTTGATAATTTGTTATGTGGGTGGACCGGTGCTTGGGTGCTGTTCTTACTTGAACAAGCATCCCACTTATGATTAACCTCTATTGCAAGCATCGGCAACTACAACAAAAGTGTTAAGGTAAACCTAACCATAACATGAAACATATGGATCCAAATCAGCCCCTTACGAAGCAACGCATAAACTAGGGTTTATGCTTCTGTCACTCTAGCAACCCATCATCTACTTATTACTTCCCAATGCCTTCCTCTAGGCCCAAATAATGGTGAAGTGTTATGTAGTCGACGTTCACATACCACCACTAGAGGCTAGACAACATACATCTTATCAAAATATCGAACGAATACCAAATTCACATGACTACTAATAGCAAGACTTCTCCCTTGTCCTCAGGAACAAACGTAACTACTCACAAAGCATATTCATGTTCATAATCAGAGGGGTAATAATGTGCATAAAGGATCTGAACATATGATCTTCCACCAAATAAACCAACTAGCATCAACTACAAGGAGTAATCAACACTACTAGCAACCTATTAGCACCAATCCGGACTTGGAGAGAAGAATTGGATAGAAGAGATGAACTAGGGTTTGGAGATGAGATGGTGCTGGTGAAGATGTTGATGGAGATTGCCCTCTCCTGATGAGAGGAGCGTCGGTGATGACGATGGTGATGATTTCCCCCTCCCATTGGGAGGTGTCCCCGGCAGAACAGCTCTGCCGGAGCCCTAGATTGGTTCCGCCAAGGTTCCGCCTCGTGGCGGCGGCGTCTCGTCCCGAAAGGTTGCTTCTGGTTTTTTTCTCATCGAAAGACTTCATATAGGAGAAG
Source organism: Triticum dicoccoides (assembly GCF_002162155.2). Taxonomy (NCBI): domain Eukaryota; kingdom Viridiplantae; phylum Streptophyta; class Magnoliopsida; order Poales; family Poaceae; genus Triticum; species Triticum dicoccoides. Next base: position 790,855,640 of record NC_041385.1, on the reverse strand, counting down.
ATGGGCGTCGGAGAGCCACCAAGGGCCCACGAGGTAGGGGGCGCGCCCCAGGGGGGGGCACCCTCATGAGCAGGGTGTGGGCCCCTGGCCTTCATCTTTGGCGATGATTTTTCTTTATTTATTTTAAGATATTCCGTGGAGTTTCAGGACTTTTGGAGTTGCGCAGAATAGGCCTCCAATATTTGCTCCTTTTCCAGCCCAAACTTCCAGCTGCCGTCATTCTCCCTCTTCATGTAAACCTTGTAAAATAAGAGAGAATAGCCATAAGTATTGTGACATAACGTGAAATAATAGCCCATAATGCAATAAATATTGATATAAAAGCATGATGCAAAATGGACGTATCATCCTCTCTCATATCCGTGCTTGGTCGACACTACGTACTATACATATAGAGAGGACTAGACACGCTATCTAGTTAAGCAAATGAAGGAAACAGAAGATCATCATGAATAGATGCATACAAAGAGAAGTGATATCGACCACCTCTCCTTCTCTGAGAGATTGGTCGAACAACAAGTTCTCGTATATCTATCGACGCTACTGGCTACATATATACAATATAAGTATCTTTTACAATATAATCTCCTAATTAAAATTGAACGCATCAGGGTCCACATGGTATTCTCCGTCTTTAGCGATCACGTGGTCAAGAAAGAATGCCGCCAATTCCTCTTGAATTCCTCGCATACGATCTTGTGGTAGGAGTTAATCCCGCATCCGAAATATCTAATTTGAAGACGGGGGTCAATACATATATATATATGAATAAATGAAACTAAACACAAATGATGGTAATAAAATAAAATTGTGAATATAATTATTTACGCACTTCATATTGTTTGTCGGAGTAGCCCCGCTCACAGGTCGTGTGGCGGATGGACTCGCAAATGTAGTATCCATAGTAATTGTTCCCTTCTTCCTGCCACAACCACTTTACAAGAAATAGAGGTCAGCCAAACTGATAATTAGCAAGAATGCTAAATGGTATGACGAAACTAGCGTTTGAATCACTGGGAGATGCGTGGAACATATATGCTACTATAGTACTTACTTTCGGATGTCTAAATTGTAGCTTCTTCGGCAGTCCCAGAGTTTTTGAGGTGAATTTATTCCAAACCCTGCCAGACAAAGAAAACAATTACTTGATATCAGGAAATTAACAAATTGAAGTTGCCGATATGGTGCGATAATGATCGATTTAACTTACTTCTCTAGAATTGCAGTGATGTCCGCGTACTTCTTGGGATCTTTTTGTCTCGAGTCTAAGATGGTTACTAGTCCCTGCTCAAGCTTAATCTGTAGGAGAATATAGTGGAAGCTGCGCACGCATGCATAACTCATCAATTACATTACTATAACCTCGACTAATAAGGGAAACCGAATATGCACAAGACAGTAACACTAACTCGAATTCGTAAGGGAAGAGTATTATAGCTTTGTTTTGATTTAATATAAACGATTGTAGCAGCTTGGCCTCGGTATCTTTGGCCTGAAATTTAACCATATATGCATCTACGAGATTTGTGTTAATGAAACCAATATCACCGATTTGTATTTTCTTCAATTCGGCGATCTTCAATCTGCATAATATGGTGAGAATAATTAAAAATGCATGCAATGAAAGAGCTGACCTATATATAGAGAATTAATGACAGAAGTAGTACTACTTACAGGCAGTAGCAGGTGATCATTAACTTATAGAGGGCCTTTAGATTAAAAAACTCGAAGAACTGCGCAAATGGAACATTCAACAGTTCAATTCCAACGAGGTCACACTACTAGGGAAAACCTTATACACAGAATCTTACCAGTATCGCGTGTTAAAATGAGGCGCTACTGCTAATTAGCAGTAGCGCTTCTTCCAAAACCGCGCTGCTGTTACCCTCTTAGCAGTAGCGCGGCAGGAGCTGAACGCGCTACTACTATAATTGCCACACCGTTCCCGACGTGCTAGGTATAGTAGTAGCGCCCTTCTAGAAAAGGCGCTACCACTACCGATTTTAGCAGCAGCGCGTTTTCCCTTCCCACGCTACTGTTAAATCTATTCTCACCTAACCCCCGGCCCGCGCGGCCTGATTCCCTCCTGAGATCTTCCTCCCCCAATTCACCACTCTCTTCTCCCCCTCGCCGCCGTCTCGCCGATGTCTCCCCCGACCCCGCCTCGCGACCGTCTCCCCCGACCCCGCCTCGCCGCCGTCTCCCCCGGCCCC
>NC_041385.1:790849348-790853270 GCF_002162155.2 Triticum dicoccoides | reverse complement strand
CCCGACCCTGCGCCGCCGCCGTCTCCCCCGACCCCATCTCTCTCCCCGCCCTCTGTAAGAACTCTCCCCTTCTGATCCCTCTTGTTAATTTGCTTAGTATGAACCCTAGCTATTTAGTGCTAGTTAGTATGAACCTAGGCTATTTTTAGTGTTAGTTAGTTAATTTAGTGTTAGTTAGTTAGTTAGTATGAACCCTTAGCAGTAGTCCAAACTAGATCAAGTTTGGATTAGTAGTATACTTTTGACATGCACCACATATTGCCTCCACTTGAACCTAATCCACCTTCATTTGACACAATGTTATGGACATAATGATGTAAACCTCATAACTGGTATTGTACCAATATTTGTACGATGGCGCATAAATACACTAAAAATAAAAAAATAAAAAAAAGTACTAGTAGCGATGGATAGAAAACACGCTGTAAGTAGTTACCTTAGCAGTAGCGTTGTACTGAACAAATGTTGCAGCTATTTGTCCTAGCAGTAGCTCGGGCGGGCATGCGCTACTGTTAAGCAATAGTTGTAGCGCCTTATTAGTAGCGCGCCTACCTGCGCTACTGATACACCTAAAACCCGCGCTGCTGCTAGCCTTTTCCCTAGTAGTGTCATGCTCCTCTTTAACTCTGAGCGTCAAAATATTCCTCCCCTCAGACTCTCTACAGGTTTTCATATACCAATCATGGAATCTTCGCATCATCATTGTTAGAGATTTTTCATCTTTGACGAGAGGCTTCCCGTACAGGTATCTGTGTTCATCCACCTCCAAGAAATCAAAATGTGCATCGTTGGGCAGGTAATCTCCAAGATCGTCATAACCGGGCACCATCCCGCCCGGATGATTCGCGATGATGCTAGACACCTGGAGCGGGGGCAACGATTTGTTCGCTTGTTCGCCGAGCTGGGCAACTTTTTTCCCAGCTCGTCGTTCTGCTAACCTTTGACCACTGACAATACTTCCCGACCGCTCAGCTTCGATAAATGACTTTGTAAGAATGCGCTCATAGTTGTCTTTCACCGGAGACTTTGGTGGTTTCTTCAAGGTAGCCAGAGTATGCTTCGCTTTTACCGGATCTATCTTCCCCTCCGGAGGTGGATTTTTCTTTGCTTTACCCCTTCAAATAAGTTGGTCACTTCGGCTTGCACGATCTTCGTGTTTTCCTCCTGGCTCCTCTCAGATGGTAACTTCTCTGGAGTCTTCAAAGAAGGACCGTATCTGTATTGCATGCCTCTGGCTGTACTGCTAGACGCCGGAGCAGATGGAGCGACTGCGGCTGTCTTTCCTTTCTTACGAGGCAGAAGAGAAGGACGACGCACCGAAGCAGCCGGAGCGGCGGCGGGTCTCTTCCGCCCTTGTTGACGAGGCGGAGAAGGAGGAGGTAGCTGGCTGCTCGGGCGCACCGGCGCAGGTGGAGAAGGAGGCGGAGTGCCGCCACGCGCCGGAGAAGGAGGCTGAGTGCCCTGATCACTCACCGGAGGAGGAGGCGGAGGAGGAGGGAGAGTGCCCTGACTCGACGGAGGAGGAGGAGGAAGCGGAGGCATCCAGTTCGGAAGGTTGATGAGCTCCTTCCGCCATAGGCATGGAGTCTTCAGAGAAGAACCCAGCCGAACCTCTTCTTCACCCATAGGGTGGTCAAGCTGCAGGTCCTCAAATCCGTCCGTTATTTGATCCACCATCACCCTAGCATATCCTTATGGAATCGGCTGGCCGTGGTAGGTTGAGCCAGGTTCATTAGGTATAACAGAGCCAATAGCCACCTTGACTTTCAATGTCAACCATCGCGTCATAAGGTGGCAATGTTGAGACTCCGTGATAGCATCCACGTGGTAGCTAGCAGGAACCGTGAAGACATGCTCCAGCTGCTGAGTCTGCTTGGTGGAAGCCATGCTGCTTCTCCGCTGAGATGGCGGGGTAGCTTCAGGGAAAGCTTCGGCAGGTCGTTTGCTGCAATCTGCTTCGCGTTCCTCTAGCCCTTCTACCCTTTCGTGCAGCGCCTGTAGTTGGCTATGCTCCACTTTCTTCCTCCTCTCCTGGGTTTTGTAACCCCCTGCGTCCAGAAACCCAGCCTTCCACGGAAGGGAGCCTGGCGTGCCTCGTGTCCGTCTAGGGTGCTCAGGATTCCCGAGGGCCACTGTGAGATCGACGTTCTCTCTGTCTGGAATGAACGTCCCTTGCTGCGCTTTCTCGATATACTCCTGAAGCCTCCTGAAGGGTATTCACAGTTGCTCTTTCGTCCAAACGCACTTCCCTAATACAGGGTCCAAGGTTCCGCCAACCCCGAAGAACCAAGTCCGGCAACGGTCTGGCCAGTTCAATGTCTCTGGTTCGACCCCTTTAGCAATCATGTCATTCTCAGCCTTGTCCCATAAAGGTCGGGCTTTGAGGTAACCACCTGACCCCGTGTGATGGTGATGCTTCTTCTTTGCAGCATTAATCTTGTTTGTCACTCACATCTTCTTACACTTTTCGGATGTCTTGTGGGCCACAAATGCGGGCCATTGATCTCTGATCTTCTCATACTTTCTGATGAATTCTGGTGTCTTTTCTTTGTCGACAAACATTTTCAGCTCATTCTTCCACATCCTGAATAGTTTTTCCATGTTCTTAAGAGCATGAGACTTGATCAATTGCTCTTTAACTAGCTTCTCCAAATCCTCCTCTAGCGGTACACTAGTAGAAAAGGGGGCATTGGTCCAGGTCGGGTCAGCCCATTAGTCCCGGTTCAATCCAGAACCGGGACCAATGGGGGCATTGGACCCGGATCGTGAGCCCCGGGGGCCGGCCGTGCCACGTGGGCCATTGGTCCCGGTTCGTCTGGACCTTTTGGTCCCGGTTGGTGGGACGAACAGGGACCAATGTGCCTTGCTCCTGGCCCACCACCATTGGTCCCGGTTGGTGCCACGAACCAGGACCAAAGGTTTCCCTTTAGTCCCGGTTCACACAACCAACCGGGACTAAAGCGTTGGTGCTCGTTGCGGCTAGAGTTTAGTCCCACCTCGCCAACCGAAGGGGGCTCACACCGGTTTATAAGCCCCTCCCTCTCTGCCTTGTTGAGCTCGTCTCAAAATGAAAATAGATGCCCTTATACAGGAAATTTGACCTAAATTCATACTGAATTTCTCTGAAGTTAGTAGAAATTTATTATGAATTTAGGTTGATTTTTCTCTATAAGCGCATCCATTCTCATTTCTGAGTAGTTTTTTATATAGTTTTTTTTCTTTTCTGCTATATTTATTTTTTTCTATTTATTTCTGAGTTGTAATAAGTCATTAAAAATAAAAAAGATTTTAGTAAAGTTAATCACAACTATTTTTTCTTCTATTTATTTCTGAGTAGTTTTTTATATAGTTTTTTTTCTTTTCTGCTATATTTATTTTTTCTATTTATTTCTGTGTGGTAGTAAGTCATTAAAAATAAAAAAGAGGCGCAATGCTAGTTAATTCGCTTCAAGCCTTTCGGAATAGTGTAAACTGCACTGCACATAGCTCCGTACAGTCTACCCTATTCTTCAAGGCTTGAAGCGAACCAACGTGCAGGTGAGCATTGAGCCTCTTCTTCATCGTCTCTGCACTCAGGGCTTATAAACAGCTGCGAGTGCCTCTCGGTTGGCGAGGTGGGACTAAAAAAACCCACTAGTGAAACCATCATAGATAAGTAATTAGACGGGCCAATTGGTACCGGTTGGTGGCTCGAAACGGGACAAATGCCCCTCTTTAGTCTTATGGTTCGGCCCTCGTGATACCATGCCAACTTTCAACTTTCAGCTTTTTCAGAGTTCATTTGAAATGCTTTAATGCAGAAAATAAAAGAAAATAAATAATGCAGAAAACAAAAAAAAAACTGGAAAAAAATAAAATAAATAAAGCAAAAAGAAAATAAAAAAAGTGTATTCAAATTTGAAAACTAATGGCACTAACAGAA
>NC_041385.1:790848283-790849119 GCF_002162155.2 Triticum dicoccoides | reverse complement strand
TTTGCTGTAAGTAGAAACAAAATAAAATAAATAAAGTATGAAATAAAACAAAAAAAAAGGGTTTTCAAATTTGAGAACTAATGGCACTAACAGAAAGTTTAAAATTGTTCTAAAACTAAAAGCAAAAAGAAATAAAAAATAAAACAAAAAAACAAAAGAAAATAAATAATGCAGAAAACAAAACAAAAAATCTGCAAAAAAAATAAAAATAGCAACAATAAGTAAAGGGAAAAAAGTGCCTCCTACTGGGCCCCCACGGCCTGAATACGACTAGAAACCCACCATGGGCCAGGATTCAGGCCCGCAGGAGGCCCAGTAGGGCTATCAGGCAACGCGGTAGTAAGTAGGCCCGTAAGCCTACAATGGAGAGGAGCTCGAGAGGGGTGCGGCAGTTGGGCTTATAAACCACTGCGCGCCCCTCTCAGCTAGCGAGGTGGGACTAAACTTTCGTGCCGCACCGTGCCAGCACCTCATCATTGGTCCCGGTTCGTGGCTCCAACCGGGACCAATGCCCACCCTTTAGTCCGGTTGGTGGCACCAACCGGGACAAAAGCCCTCTGCTTCCCACCCTTTGGGCTGCTGAAAAGTGGCCTTTGGTCCCGGTTGGTGGCACCAACCGGGACTAAAGGGGGTCATTGGTCCCGGTTGGTGCCACCAACCGGGACTAAAGGCTTTGCTATATAAGGAAAATTTCAGAACCGCATCCGCACTTCGATCTCTCCTCCTCATCTCGATCTCCTGACGCCGTCGCCTGCCGCCACCTCGCCGTCGACGCCCCGCCCCGACGCCGTCGCTGCCCCGCCCCGACGCCGTCGCCGCCCCGCCCCGACGCCGTC
>NC_041385.1:790841850-790847623 GCF_002162155.2 Triticum dicoccoides | reverse complement strand
ATAGTATGTTTGGTGATATTATTGTTAATAGATTTTTTTGGTGATATTTAGATTGTGTTAGTAAGTACTATAATTGAACTAGCTAGTTAGAAAAATATAATTACTATTTTATTTAGATTTTTTGGTAATATAATTAGTTAGAAAAATGTTAGTTAGTTAGAAAAATACTAGTTTATTTTTAGTAAGTACAATATAGTAAGTGCTACTTTGTTTTTAGTAAGTACTACTTTATTTATTTATAGTAAGTGCTTAGTAGTTGAACTAGATAGTTAATTTAATTAATAAAACTACTTTATTTAACTATATATAGAAGTAGTTTGTAGTAAGTGCTACTTTATTTATTTATAGTAAGTGCTTAGTAGTTGAACTAGATAGTTGATTTAATTAATAAAACTACTTTATTTAACTATATATAGAAGTACGTAGTTCCCGCATCGACGTCGGCGATGCCTATCCCGCATCCTCGTTGTTGTCGACTCGGCGGTGGAGGCCTGCTTGATCAGGGCCATGTTCGGGACTGGGCTCCGCCGGGCTGGTATTGGGAGGTGCTACCTTCTGCAGGATGCAGGTTCGTGAGGAGGCAGCCTGTTGTTGACCCGATCCTTGTTTGGTGGCGGTCATGTGGGCCAGTGACGGTGCCAAGGCTTCCGGACACCGCGGAGGTGGTACGTCACCGTGTCAGCGAGGAGGACGAGCACGTCCATCGCTACATGGTTGCGTTGGAGGGTAGGTTCGACAGTACCTGGCAGGTTCTTCAGGGATCTCACTGGAGCTATGATCCTGTGATCGTTCCTTATCTTTGCGTGTCCACCGCCCGCGACGATACCCGTCGGGCGCTACGGTTCTAGCTGTATTAATTAGCGATGCTATATGTATGATAGTATTCGAGGAGTATTCGACGATGTACGGACACAAGAGATGATGTACTTTTGGTTATAATTCAATGGATGCTAATTTGAATACTACTTTATTTTACGATTTGGTTTTGCATATTGAATGCTCATATTGGAAAAGTACTCCTACTTTGAATGCTAAAATTGAAGAGCACTCCATGCAGAAATCTAGGAGCCCCCTCCATCATCCAAGCCGTCATGGGGGTAGCTTCTCCTTCATTCCCGTGTGCTAGACAATTTGTTGTAATAATGCACTCGGGAATGAAAGGAGGCGCTACATACCATCACCGATAGTCAACCCGTGATTAATAATAATGATCTAATTTAGGTTTTTTAGTACATATATTTAATATTTGAATTATGAACATAGGCCGGAAATGTCGTACTCATCGGACGATGAAAACCGCCTGGGGCAGTGCGACTGGTGCCACGACGACCGAGGTATCTGCGACAGGTTCATTGAGCTGGACGAAGATCGGCGCTTCAATATTAAGCTCGAGGAGATCTGCGATGTTCATATGGTACGCAACGACGACAATAGTTTTTTTCATAATTGAACACGACTTCATCTATTTTAACGTGTATTTTTCATCTTTTCCAATTCGACTAGCTTATCCCATGCTTTGCAAGACGCTATGTCTTGGAGAGGATGGGTTTTTAAGACCATGAAAGTATGGAAACCAAAAAAATTATCCTAAGTACCCATCATGGTGTGGATTTTCAAGTAGAGCTAAACAATGCTCAGAGTGTAACCCAATTTGGTTGCAAAAATTGGGAAGCACTTTGCAAGATGTATGGTTTTGATTAGGGTATGCTTGTCACCATGGATATTGGTGATCCTACAATCGCGCAAGAGAGGCCTACGATTTTCGTCCTTGTGGATACACCTCCAATTCTTCCCCCATGTGAGCTTAACATAGTTATTAAGTAATTTATATTGTTTATTTCAAAATAGTTGACAACTTATTTCCATTGACAGCTTATTTTCATTCTTCAAAGAATGTGCGGAAGATGGTAGACAGAACCTACTACACCGAAGGCTCCGAACTAACTTATCAAGAGAAAAATCATCTGGTCGGATTTTGTACTGATCTTGAGAATTACAATGTCTACAATCGAACTCCTCAACATTATAGTCAATACGTCACTACTACAAAAAGGTCTATAGATGGAATGGCCACTAATGGCGCACCTATGATGTGGTGCGCCATTACTATATTCTAATGGCGCACCATGTCTCGGTGCGCCATTAGTAATATATTACTAATGGCGCACATGGTGTGTGGTGCGCCATTAGTAGTTTTGAAAAAAAACATAAATTTTTTTTGTTACTAATGGCGCACCGTTGTATAGTGCACCATTATTAATTGACATAGTAGTGGCGCACCACATCCGTCGTGCGCCATTAGTAGTTTTGAAAAAAAGTAAAAAAAATATAAAAAAAATTGTTACTAATGGCGCACCATGTCTCGGTGCGCCATTACTAGTTTTAACTAGTAATGGCGCACTGTCCACTGGTGCGCCATTACTAAGTTTTTTTCAAAAAAAATTCAAAAAAAATATCAATTTTTTTTAAAACTAGTAATGGCGCACCGTGGGTGTGGTGCGCCATTACTAGTTTAACTAGTAGTGGCGCACCACCCCACGGTGCGCTATTACTAACTTGCCCCAACACCGAATGAACCACTGGTGCGCCATTAGTATACCAGATACTAATGGCGCACCACAGGATAGTAAAAAATACTAGTGGCCTAGTACTAATGGCGCACCGGTAGTGCGCCATTAGTAGGCAAAACCGATGCGCCATTAGTAGGCCTTTTCCCAGTAGTGTGTGCCATTAGTGCACGTGTTGAACTACGGTAACTACCATGGAGATACCCTGGTAAGATTTTTTACTATTACGACATCCATGCATCTTTTTGCACACTTCTAAAACTAGTACATCATTGCTAACTACGAAGTTATTACTATGTTTTTCAACAGATAATCCCAAATGATTGTGTGCCTCATCTCATGTATACACACGGTAGCCTTCATGTTTTGAACATACAACCAGGTCTTCCTACGAATCTGAACTGTCCATACCGGGTTTCTAAAAGAAGTGGAGACATGACAATCAAAGAAAGGAAAAAATGTATGGACAGTCGTAAGGAGCTTCTTGGAAGCAACAATCAGCGAAGGGCAAAAATTGGAGACTGGATGATCGCCATTCTTCATAATGGAGAGTCAGGGTCTATATTGTTTTATGCTATTTTACCTTAAGGGTGTTTAGGTCATGTCCTACCTGATACTGATGATCATGTGCTAAGAACAATTATGTAGGGTTGGGTTCGATGACTATGAGGATGATGATCGTATGACTTATTATTAATAACGAGTAGAAGTTGTATGATGATGCATGATTAGTAGGACTTGTTATTATATATGATGATGTATGTTGCGAGCATGCATGAGTTATTATATTAGCTGGTGAAATGAACATATATAGCAGCACCGTTGGTAAACCAAGGACGAAGATATAAGAGAGGACACTTCTCTCTATTAGCTAGCTAATAACAACCTAAAAATAACCCCCAAAACCCCTAAAGCAGCCACTTTTCTAAAAAAACATGGACTTTTGGTCCCGGTTGGTGCCACCAACCGGGACCAAAGGCCCCCTGACTGGGCTCGGTGCACAGGGCCACGTGGAGGCACATTGGTCCCGGTTCGTGTTTGAACCGGGACTAATGGGTGGAAGTATTAGTAACGACCCATTAGTCCTGGTTCATGAACCGGGACTAAAGGCCCTTACGAACCGGGACTATTAGGTGTTTTTCTACCAGTGGTAGGGTGAAATTTGCCTTAAGCGTTGTCCAAAGATCTTCTTTCTGCATATCGGAGACATAAGACACCTCAGGGTCTTCCTTCTTAGGCTTTAACCATTGCTGGATACTGATCGAGATCTTGTCCCTAACAAGAACCCCGCACTGAGCACGAAATGCATCCTTTGTCCGGATGGGTTCAATCGGCTTTTCATCACGCGCGATTGCTGTGATCACAAAACTTTCATCCGAGTGAAACTTTTTCTTCGGGCCTCGTTTCTTTACCGAAGTTGAGCTCAATCCGGAGGGCTAGAGAAAAGAAGAAAGACGAGAGTTAATTAATATGTGTACATATGAAAACAATGGATGCATCAATTAACTAGTCAGCATGGGCTTAACTAATATATATATTTATATATATATATATATATATATATATATATATACGTGGCCGGACTCGGTTCGGTCACCAGAGCCGTCATCACGGTCTCCTTCTTGTACCTCCATTAGGTCACCGGAGCCATCATGAACATAGCCCTCTTCTTATATCGGCATTAATGGGTCACTGGAGCCATCATAATCATAGCCTTCTTCACTACCCCATCCTTCCTGACCATCGGTGTCATTGAGAAACGACGCAACGACATCACTTCCTTGTGCGATTATGTCCCCCAACATCGCTTTTGTTGCTTCGTCTCGGGGGTGCTCCATAGTTTCTGCAAATATTTACAACATGTCAATTATTATTCAAACATGATAGATCGATATATATTAGTGGCAAATGTAGAACTAGCTAGCTAATCACAATAAGGAATCATATTAGTGGCCTCGATGCTGCTTCTCTAGGGTTTGGGGTGGCCTAGACAACGCTTCAAGGGTTTGGGGTGGCCTCGACACAATGCTTCAAGGGTTTGGGGTGGCCTCGACGACAAAGCTCTTTTAACTTGGTAAATTTGGTTGGCCTTGAGAGAGTTTGTCGGGTAGGGGCACGGCGGGAGGGGGTAGGAGACCAACATCGTTTTTCCTCTAGGGTTTGGGTGTCATCGAGAGTTTTGGTCGAGCGAGAGGCCGAGGGGGTGCTCCCGTGGTATAAGTTATCACGGTCGAGAGGGGTATATATATATCGACCGCCCCTCATGTCGAAGTTACCCGGGAGGGGGTTATATCGACAACGACGCGACATACATACATGGGAAAATAATGTTATCGGGGAGGGGGTATATCGATGCCCCCCTCGTGTTGAAGTTCTCGGGAGGGGGTATGTCGACAACGACATACCCGATAAAAAATAAGAAGACAAAAGAAGAAATTAAAAAGAGGAGAAGAAGAAAGGAATAGAATAGAAGCAATCGAAGAAAAAAAGAAGAAAAAAAGGAGAAGAAGAAAGGAATAGAGGAGAAAGAAGAAAAAAAATAGAAATTTCTATTTTTCTTCTTCTTTCTCCTCTACTCCTTTCTTCTTCTCCTCTTCTTTTTCTTGTTTTTTCCTCTTCTTATTTATTTTGCTCTTCTTCCTCTCCTCTTCTTCTTTCTTACTCTTCTTTTATTTTCTTTTTTCCTATCCCGTGGTATAAAATCAGTCTATTCACGATAGAAAATTCTGAAAAAAATACATCTATGATCCCTCAACTTCCCCGCCTCTCTCATGAACAAAAAAAAACTATGAATAAAAAACATCATGTTCTATGAACAAAAAAATATCATATATTTCATCCAAATCCATGCATACATCATATATATATGTGATCATCTATGAAAAAAAACATCATATTCTATAAAAAATCATCATATATATATGAACAAAAACAATTATGATAACAAGCATATATATCATCATATATCATATATATGAAAAAACAAGCATATACATATGAAAAAAATAAGTATATATATAAATGAAAAAAAATGTTGCGCCGGCCGGACCAAGTGAGGAGGACGACGACGGCGACGGTGGGGGCGACGGCGACGACGGGGTCGGGTAGGGGGCGACGGTGACGGAGACGACGGTGGCGGGCCAGGGCGGGGCGTGTCGGGGCAGGGGAGCGGGCGACGGCGACGATGGGGGCGGGCTAGGGGGCGA